>NC_041383.1:528007338-528097109 GCF_002162155.2 Triticum dicoccoides
GGCAGCATCGATCGACTTCAGTTAGTAGCAGTAGCGAAGGAATCGCTCGATCGCTCGGGTTCAGTAACGTGTAGCCTGCAGTGCAATCGCTCGGGTTCAGTTTGGCGACGCCTCGCTCGGGTTCAGTTAGAGCCCAACGCCTCGCACACACGCGCGTACGTGTACGAGAGAAACGCGCATCGCTCGACCCCCGACCACCCACCATAACCGGGAACTCCCTGATATTTTCCTGGCCCTCGCTTCTACCATGGATTTTTCTGTCATGGACGGCCCAAAGAATGTCATGCAGTTGCGTCTCAGGCTCGCCCAGGACGAAAAGCCCATTTTCCGTCATGATTTTTGGTCATAGAAGTAGGATCCCACCACATGCATGATAATACCGGGTTTTGTCACAATTATCATCATAGAAGTGTCATAAGTATGACAGAAAAAAAATTCGTTCGGCCCAAAATGTCACGGATGTGACTTTTTTTGTAGTGGAGATCCGGCCGGGTGTCGCTCACGGCCCCAAACGATGTGAGAAGGGTTCCCAAGCCCACAAAAAGGGCGACACTTGGTACACCGTGCCACTGCACCTAGTCTGTCCCAAGCCCACCTGTACAGGGTGCCACTTGGTAGACTACTAGCACTACCTACAAACACCAGAAACAAGTTGCAACTCCTGGACAGATGTCAGGTTGATTAATAAGTCGAGAGAGCTTGGAGTGCCCGGAGCCCAATGTGTGGTAGCAACTGTCCTGGATCACAAACACAGAACTCAGTTCCTAAGAACAGTTTCAATGAGACAACCCACCATGTACTCCTACATGGCCTCTCACCGCTACCTTTACCAAATCGTGTTCACACACTTAGCTCTCAACAGTAGGACATGTTCATCACCATTCCAATTCATCCCCGATAAATCAGACCTGACTCAACTCTAAGTAGTAGCAGGCATGACAAACAAGCATGAATGAGTAGGCGCATCAAGGCTCAAGCAACTCCTACTCATGCTAGTGGGTTTCATCTATTTACTATGGCAATGACATGTCATGCAGAGGAAAGGGGTTCAACTACCGCAGCATGTAACAGTTGAATCATTGTTGTCTAATGCAGTAAAAGAGAGCAGGAGCGAGAGAGTGGGATTGTATCAGAACGAACAAGGGGGCTTTGCTTGCCTGGCACTTCTGAAGATAGCACTGCTCTTCATCAGTGGCAACGATCACAACGTCGGAAACATCGACTACCGAGAAGAAACAACACCGACTAGAAAAGAAGGAACATAATCAATGCAATGCATACTCACATGAATGATATGACATATTAAGGTACTGAATTGACCTAGTGCAATAGTTAGTCATATTCATTGAAGTGGAATTCAAACATATAGCAAATTCCAACTCCAAAACTAATTACCAGTTATTCCATAACCATGAATTGTCCTATTCAGTGAGGTTAACTTGTTCAAACATGCATGAAAATGGCATAAACAAATTCTTCATATTTTTCTGATAATTTTTCATATATAAATCTTTTCATTATGAGCTATAGATTATTTTCTATGATTTTTAGAAGTTTAAACTAATTCCTGGAATTTTCTGAATTATTTAAAATCCTAGAAAATGTATTACTGCATCAGCATGACATCTGTGTGATATCGTCAGGTCAACAGCGTCAGCCCAGGTCAAATCTGACGCTGGGACCCACACGTCAGTGTCTAACTAACTAACCTAAGTTAATTAACACTAATTAAACTAACACTAATCTAAGTTACTTAGCAGGGCGGCCCCACATGTCACTGACCAAGGGGAGGTCAAACCCCTGGTCAGCAGGGCCTAACACGCCGACGACAGCAGATGCGATGGAGGGGCTCGGGCTCGCTGCTCCGGCGACCAAATGGACTGCGGAGAGCGGCTACGGGGAGCTGGGGCTCACCCTCGCCCGTTGTGGCAAGCAGCAGCAGCTAGGACGGCCGGAGACGACAGCTACGAGCTCGGCAGCGGCGGCCGGATCTCGGGCGTGCTCGGTTCGGTGCTAGGTTGCACGACAGGGGGCATAGAGCAATGTTGCGGGCTCCTGGGGGTGTGGCGAACACGGTGACGCGCTCGGTTTTCGAGCCCACGTGACTGTGGCCACGATGACGGCATGCAGAGGCGGCGGCGCATGCGGGTGTGAGTGGTGCGGCGGCTAACGCATGCGAGCAAGAGAACAGACAGGGGAAGGAGGGCCAGTGGCTCACGGCAGATGCAGTGGAGCAGACGGAGAGCTAGGAAGAGGTCGGGGCTGAGCGACGCGACGAGGTGGATCTTCGGTGACCGAGGAGGAAGAAGGCATCGGGGCGGCGCTTCAGGGCCCTTCCGGTCGTGTGGCTCTGCGAGGAGGTCGAGGAAGAGGTGGCGGAGCTCGCAGGCATGATGAGGGGATGAGGAGGAGGTGGTGGTTACAGATACGGCAAATGGCGGCGATGGTAGCGCTCGGCCGCGATGGAAGAGAGAGATCCAGGGGAGGGGAAAGAGTGAGAGAGGGTCGAGGGGGGTCCAGGGTGGATGTGTGGCGCTCGGCCCGTCTCCAACAGCATAAGCAGGCAGGTAGGAGGTGGCCAGGGGTGGCGCGCGGGCGACAGGCAGCAGCCTGCCTGTGCTGGTGGGAGGTTGGTGGTGACTGGCACTGTGGGCCGGATGGGCTGCACAGTGTTGGGCCAGGTGGGCTGCAGGTAAGTCCAGGTGAGGGTTTTTCCTTTTTTTGGTTTTCTTTTCTATTTTTGACATTTGTTTCTGATTTATTAAAAATACTAAATCAATTTATTTGCTTCTGATAATTTTTGCAGGGACTAAAAGGATTATTCCAAAGCCCCTCACATTTAACCAGAATTATTGGATACATATAAAATATATAGCATATATATATATGCCCAATGCAAATAGTTATTGCATTAATTCCAAATGCCCAAAATAAACATTTATGAGCTCCTAAGAAGGTTGGTTTGAAAATTACCCCTGACCAATATTTTCAGAGAAACATGAACATTTTCTTGGACCCATTTGGAAAGATTTTAATGTTGATTATTTCCGGGGTGAGCTCTCAGGGTTTCAAATAACCCAATTAAACTTTCAGAAATTTAGACATGATGCATGAGTGCAAATGCAACTACTGTTTGCAAGTGCTCTAAAAATCAAATAAATTCTCCAACCCTTATACTCCTTACCCTTGATCCAAAAACCTTGACCAATGATCATGCCATGTGTATAGGACATAAAAATAATTTCTTACAAAAATAATTTGGCCAAATAGTATTTTCAAATAAGTAGTTTTCCAAAAACCCTTGAATTGAGATTTGCACAGCAAGTACTTGATTTGGGGTGTGAAAAATATTTCAAAAGGTATATTTGAAACCTATTAGATGTAGGACTCCCATAAACCACAAAAATATAATTTTAAAAGTTATTTTCCTATTTTATTTAAAAGTTTTTCTTAAGGCCAGAAATGGTCTTTAATAGGGAAAAATTATTTTATTGTTTTAAAAATATTTTACAAAAATCAGGGAAACTCAGTGGGCATATATTTCCCATATATAAGAGTTTCAACACATGGTCATGTTCAAAATGTTGGTCAAATCCCTCAAAAACCCTTTATGGATATTTCAAGCTTTTGAAATATTTACATAGGAAATATTCTCCAAAAATTCCAAGAAAATTCTAGCATGTCACATATGACATGTTGGATGATCTGGACAAGTATCATGTCATGGAGAATAGCATAACATCATCAAATCCCCTCAAAACCATTTCTGTCCATTTTGAAGTTTGAGCAACCTTACATTGCCAAACATTTCCAAATGTTCTCAAACCTTGTGAACATGCTCAAATGTTCTAATTATTCATCTAGACCAAGTGGCACAAGTTGTAGAACAAGTTATATTGATCAAAGTGCCCCAAAACCCTCTCTGACCAGAATCAAATTTGAACAACTTTGTACTACCAACTTTCTCTCCTTGACCCCAACTTTGGTGAGCATGTTCACATGACCAAATGAGGCCATTAAAGCAAGTGGTTTATCAAGGAGAAGTGATTTGCTCAATTAGATCTACACAAGTTCATTTCTGCTAATTTCTAGGGTTTACAAAAGTTGCATTGGAAACTTTGCCCAAATAAGCTCCAAATTGGTGGAAGGCCCTAGTTATATGTGCCATTTCACCCTATGGAGTATCATGGCAAATGGAGATCATCTACTTGCCCAAACTAGCATCAAACACCTTCTGCATTTTAACTAAAAACCCTGTTTGGGCCTCTTCCACTAATCCAAATGAGTTCTCCTCTTTACCACACCACCTCCTAACCTCCCTCTACCTCTGGCATTCAGATCAAGTCAATTCTTATTGATCAAGGGGATGGAACCACCAATTTTCTATTCTGGACAGCCCCATTTCCACTCTTCTCCTTCCTCTCTCTTCACCCACTGGCCACAAAAGCATCCAAGGCCAAGATCCCTTCCTTAGCACCCCCCAAATGCTACTGGACATGCAAGGGAGCGCCCACAAGCATAGAAAATGGCCTGGACAGCCATATGGGCGCTCTGGAGCGCGCTACAGTGCGCTCCCGCACTGTAGCCGCCCCCTGCCAACCGCCTCGGGCCACCTCGGGCCTCCCCAGCGTGTCTCACGAGGCCGCCTCGGCGTCTGGGACACGGCAAGCTGCCGGCCCCCTCCTAAAACTCTCTCCTCTCCCCTCCAAGACCTCACCCGAGTGCGCCGTAGGCCGCATCCACGGTGCACCACGGCCCCCCTATATAGAGCCTCCCCCAGGGCACTCCCTCGACTCTTCTGGATCCCTCTCTCTCCCATGCACCTCCCAGACAACATCCCTCTACCCCTAGTGCTCTCCTTCCCTCTCCATGGCCGGAGTGCCGCCGCCAACCGCCGCTCGGATTTGGGCACCATGGCCCCTCTCTCTTCTCCCTACCCACTCCAGTACTCCCTCACCACAACCACGAAGCCCCCCATCACCTCCATTCTTCCCCGGGACGCCCCTGCGCTCGAAGCCGGCAATGGCCGATGCCATCCTCTACCGCGGGCGAAGGCCCGCTCCTCTCTGAGGAAGCTAGCGCCCGTAGTGTGGCCTCCCGGATGCGGCACGTTTCCCCGAGCACTCCGGTGGCTGGATCACCGAAAACGGTGGCCGGTAGCGCCAGCAGTCGCCGCTGACGTCTCCCCTCCCTCGCCTCCTCTGCTTCGGCGGGAGGTTGAGGACGACGCCATGACGCCCAGCGGGCCCCGCCTGTTAACGGCTTGGCGCAGGGCCTGAGCCACTGACGGGTGGGCCTGCCACGTTTAAGTGGACACGGGTCCAGATTGGAGCCGCCTCCCGTGCGAGAAGGCGTAGTATCGGAGTACTCCTTCAACGTCACCTCCTACTCTCGCGCGGCCGAGCCAACGGGCCGGGCCAGTGCGCAGAGGCACTATATTGCGCTCAGCGCGCGCTTTAGGTATAACCTAATTCCTTTTCCTTCTCTTTTTCTGGTAGGATTGTAAAATCCATAAACAATTCAAATCAAATCCAAATTTGATGATTCAAATTTCTAGTAGCTCATAAAATTATGATCTATCTCATGGTGCAACTTGCACATTTTTCCAGGAAATTTTTCTTCACAAACATTTATCAAATCTTGTTTTTCCATTTCTGTGATGAACTTTAGAAAATCACAGAGAGCCCATTGTTGATCCAAATTCCATGATTCCAATTCCTAGATGCTTATAAGTTCAAAACTTAGTTTTTGAACATTTTTACTAATACTTTCTATATCACCTCAAATAATGGTCTGTTTCTTCATGTATAGCCAACTTTGCAAAATCATAGGATATTCATTTGAACTCCAAATCTAGAGAAACCAACTCCTAGGTGCTTCTAAAATCATGGTTTGTCAAATGGGTGCCTCTGCTCATTTTTTAAAATAATGTTTCTTTACACTTCTTGCAAATCCATAAACCCCTTGATTCCATCATATCAAAATGTTCAGAGATATCCACTGGTCCAATTCCAATGAAACCACTCTGGTTATTTTTCATATAACCAGAGATATCCTAGAAAAGTCCAACTCACATTTTTAGAGCACTTTTATTTTTGCCTTGTTGTGTTGCTTATTATGATTGTTTCCGACGTTAGTTGACGAAGTAGACGGAGTACTTGGAGAAGGACCAGAAGACTTGAAGACTCCGAGGAACAGGCAAGCAACCCTTTGACCATGTCCATGAAACCCTTTTTATGCATGTCATATAGCACCATATTGTTGTTGCAACGAAATCATGATGAGGTGGTATCCACTTTGATGGTTTGCCATCGTACTTCCTCGTTGATACTTGCATTGTGCATAACCCTACCTTCTTATGAGGGTTATGACGGTGGGAGTAGATAGGATGCTAAAATAGATGCTACGCAAAAGGGACGGGAATATGCATGATGAAGGAGACAAAGTGTTTTCAAAGGACTTTTCAAAAAACCCGTCGGGTGCCACTTATGCCCGAGGGAGATGATGAGATGGGTAACCACTTGATGACGAAGTGGTGTACACCGAGGAAAGTGTGTGTTGTTTTCAAAATGGATTGGTTTAAGTTGCGACCATTATTCCAACCTTACATGCGCAACCACTCTACCCTTATATGGGAAAGGGCATTATTGATTACCTAGACCGATACTAGCTTGGGGCCCACATTACTAGTGACGGGAGAGTTGTTGGTGCGCTCTCTCGGGACGGGGTCGTGCCAGGTAGGGCGGCCATGACTGTTTTCACAGGGCACCGGATACACCGTTGTGTCCCCTCTCGGATGTTACGATCTCGAGTGAGTCTCGTATGATGTACATCGTGAGGATACGGAACAACGAGCGGACTCCATGTTAGTGTCGTATAGGGAAAGGTAGTGATCGGGTGCTTACCCCGGGTACTTGAGGTATCGCGGGTCGTGGATGACACGGAAGTTCCCCGGATCTTGTGGGTAAAGTGTGCAACCTCTGCAGAGTGTAAAACTATTCGAATAGCCGTGTCCACGGTCAAGGACAGTTGGGTAACCACTCTTGGGCTACGTCCACATGTTTACAAACCGTGTGTGTGTGTTGATAAAATGACTTGGGTCAAGTCAAGGGACTTGACATGATTGAGTTGGGTTGGTTCCCGCTCTATTTATGTTGATATATGTAACCTGTCCTCATGGTTACTTGAATTCTCTTGATGCATGTCTTACAAGTTGTTGAACATGTCATTGCACTCAAAACTAGCTTTCTGCAAAAATTTACCTATATCATGCATTGTTACATCTTGAACCAAAACATGGGTTGCTTGCGAGTACATTCAAAGTACTCATTGGCTTGCCACTGGTTATTTTATTGGCCAGGCATGAAAGAACAGGATGTGATAAAGAACACTTCGGTGACGAACATGCGAGCTAGGACGCTTCCCAGTCAGAATGCCTGTAGGGTTAAGGCAGATGGCATGGGTCCAAGTTATCGACGAAGATTTCCGCTGCGATGATACACTCAAGATTTGACCATAATGGTCCTACTTGTGTAAAACGGTATGAATGGATGTAAGACTCTTGTTATTCAGCTTCTGTGTGTTCAGTGAGCATTGATCTCTGGGATCACTGTTCACGTGCATTCGGTGATCTCGACTTATGAGTCGGGGTCCCCACAAAGCTTGGTATCAGAGCCATCCTGACTGTAGGAAGCCTTAGTTAGCATGGTCGTTAGTTAGGGTAAAATATTTTCAAAACTACTACTAGTTTTCAAAACAATCTATACTTCTCTTCCCTTCTCAGTTTTTCGAAAACTAAGGTATACTTTCCTTATTGATATCTCCCCCTTCAAAACCTTTGGTCGCTAGAACCCTTATGCCCCTGACCACGGGATTCCTTGTAATCCTCGTGGATAATTTAGAAGGAAGACGCCTTGCCAGACACTCACCCAACTCTTCTGAACACAAGATTGGCACACCACAGCAAGACGATGCCAACAGAAGGTACGCCCTCAAGGAATGAGGACATGAAGACCAGAGGATGGTGACACCTTTGAAATTGCCCAGGATTATGAAACCTTGGCCTATGATGACCAGGGCATGGGATATGCAAGATCATGATATACATCGCTAGTAGAGCAACCCTGCCTATCATTGTTGCATCGGCAACCACCGGTGGATGAGAACCTAGCCATTTGGTCCACCTCACTATAGTGAGCAGGAAAACGGTTCTCTTCATCCCCAGCTCTCGGTGACGATATTGTCAACAATGTGTCTGACAGATTGGGCCTCTATTATGCCTTGTTAATGTCATTGCATAAAGGAGTGCCATCTGGAACCGCCAACACCTTAAAAAGGCAAAAGTGATTGTCATGATTAAGAAGACAACAGAAGATCAAGTCAATGCCAGTTACGAGGAGCCACCTTCACCCCATCACTTCAACAGGCAAAAAGTTGTTGAAGAATCTTCAGGCTCAACCTGGATCGTTTCATCGAACAACTACAAGAGACGTAGCAACACCTGAGGAAAACTCAGAAGACTGCATGAGGCACAAGGCACGACTACCGAGTCCGAGAACCCCTAGGGTAGGATGAGTCGTGTACCCCCTATGCGCAGCCGAGTCCGTATGATAGTTCGAATAGAACCATGATTGTGTGTTGCTTGTTTTTATTTGTTTGTGTTTTGATATAGGTCGCACTTTTGCCCTAGGCAACAAGTATGCGACTATATCACCTTCCTTACCTTGTTTCTTTTGTTTGGCCCTTTTTGCACCTGTTTGTTTGCACTAGCACTATAGAACCCCCTTTAGGCATTCCCCTCCTCTATGCTACTTTTCCCTCTCATCTCTTTCCTCAACTGAAGACAAGATACACCAAGGATTCTACCTTGGCAACCAACCAGCACTGAAGACTTTTGCTACAACCTCCTCGACCAAGTGCAGCCCCTTAGAGTTATGGTTGCCCCTCAAGATTAGAAACCCATTCCTAGACCCTTCGAGACGTCATAAGATACCCCAGCTCGAATCCTTAACCATGTGCTTAACCCACAGAATTGCAAGAGAACCTGTTAAGCCTCCGTAACCTTGCTTATCACTAGGTTCATTATGGAACTAGTGGACATAGTGAACGAGCACATTATCATCCTAAGATAGCACCAAAACCGATGATGCCATAGGGAAGACCGATTTGAGGATACAGGAATAGAGGACAAATGACTTGATGAGTTTATATCAGAGACCTTGAGGAATTATCCGAGACTTCTTGGTGTCTTATGAGGTTTTTATGTTAGTTGATGAACTGGGTGGGATCATGTTAATAGAGTAGCATAGCTTTCATTACCCCTGAGTAAATTGGATTTAGTAGGACAATTATGATCGCAAGCTGAAATTCTCGGATGTATAAGGATTTCACTTAGCCAGTGGATATGGATAGGAGATAGTTGATATTACGATAATAACTTGGGGAAAAGTGAAGAAATTCTCGTTGGACATGAGATTTGGATTTAAGTAGGTGATTCTAGCTGAATATAGATGATGATGTATGTCTACATGGTTCGGAGTAAATTGGATTTAGATTGATGATCTCGATCATGATACCATGTTTCTCGGTGGACGATAAACTAGGAGATTGAATTAATTGTCGGAGTTGATTTAGGGATATATATACGCTTGACCTTGGAGTTTACTTGAACATGATAATGGAAATTGGTGGACTGACTATAGTAAGGTAGCCTTCCCAGTATTTGTGGATTATAGGATATTAGAAGATCGTGTGGAACACCATAGAGATTGGATTTGAAGAACTACTGGATCATGTAATGATTGGTGTAGTTAATGGGTTGTTGGAGTTGATTCATAGGAAGGAAGCAAGATTTTGGAGTGGAATACGACGTGTTTCCTTAGGATAGAGGTGCTTTATATTAGACCTTGGAAGAATAGGCTGAGCACTTGGATTGTCACATTCAAGCCTAGCAGCTTATATATTCTACCCATGGATTTTTAGGGGTAGACGTACACATGGGTATGGGGATTGTAGACATATATGATTTTGATAGACCTCTCGAGAGTCATGAGGATATGAATCACATGAGTGATGATTGGAGTTGACCTATACGAAATGATGCTATCAGTGATATGATGTGATTTGTTTAAAGGACTAGATAGCACAACTGGCATCTCAGGAATTGTGCTCAAGGATAAGATGATAAATGTTCACTTGCACACTAGAATCCTTGAAACCCTTAAGCCCTACCAAGCCACAACCCGGTTGGATCATGACCTTGGGGTCCTGACTCTAGGCCGAGAACACCTTGTCCCACACTCAACCGTTACCACCACCAATGCCCCAGCCTACCTTATGTACCCCATGAACAGAAACTTCATGGAGTACTTGGTCACATTGGTTGTCACTTTTACTTGGTGACCTACTCGTCTAACTGAAGATGGAAGAAGAACCGTTCAGCTAGATAGAAGACAATTGAAGGCCGCGATGTCAAGAAGGAAGAACTATACCAACCACCATCGTCAAGAAGTAAACCTCCGCCTTGAAGACCAGGTGTACCTGCAAGACACTTCTCTCTAAGGAACCAAGCATTTCCATGACAAGGAGACCCACACCAAGATTCATCGGCCCCCTTCGAGATCACTCCAAAATTTAACAACCCCCTCCGAGATCACTACAAGACGAAGAGAAGACAGTTACCAGCTGGAGTTGCCACCTAAGTTACCAGGGTGCACAATGCTTTCCATGCATCACAACCCCGGAAGTGTTTCCAACTTCCTAACTTGCCCGATCTCTACGAGGGCATTGACCACCGAGCCATCGACCCCTAGCCCAATCTAACCCATCGCGAGCTACCCATTAGCAACCTGGATCAAGAAGAGCGTCATACACAAAGACACACCATCAAGTACTTCAAGCTCAATGGAGCACTACACGGAAGCAGAAGCAACATGAGGACTTGAAGACTACCCTAGATCCAAGTTTCTGTATCCCTTTCCGCGCCTAGTCTGGGAATCTCGAGGACAAGATTCTTGTAAGGGGGGTAGGTCTGTCACACCCTGATTTTCATGCCACAACACTTAAGTCAATAAATCATGCTAAAATGTGGTCTGACAAAAACTTTTGAGTGTTTTGTCTTCGCTTTGATTGAACGTTTGACTGCTGTTTGCAAGTGCTCTAAAAATCAAATAAATTCTCCAACCCTTATACTCCTTACCCTTGATCCAAAAACCTTGACCAATGATCATGCCATGTGTATAGGACATAAAAAATAATTTCATACAAAAATAATTTGGCCAAATAGTATTTTCAAATAAGTAGTTTTCCAAAAACCCTTGAATTGAGATTTGCACTGCAAGTACTTGATTTGGGGTGTGAAAAATATTTCAAAAGGTATATTTGAAACCTATTAGATGTAGGACTCCCATAAACCACAAAAATATAATTTTAAAAGTTATTTTTCCTATTTTATTTAAAAGTTTTTCTTAAGGCCAGAAATGCTCTTTAATAGGGAAAAATTATTTTATTGTTTTAAAAATATTTTACAAAAATCAGGGAAACTCAGTGGGCATATATTTCCCATATATAAGAGTTTCAACACATGGTCATGTTCAAAATATTGGTCAAATCCCTCAAAAACCCTTTCTGGATATTTCAAGCTTTTGAAATATTTACAAAGGAAATATTCTCCAAAAATTCCAAGAAAATTCTAGCATGTCAAATATGACATGTTGGATGATCTGGACAAGTATCATGTCATGGAGAATAGCATAACATCATCAAATCCCCTCAAAACCATTTCTGTCCATTTTGAAGTTTGAGCAAATTTACATTGCCAAACATTTCCAAATGTTCTCAAACCTTGTGAACATGCTCAAATGTTCTAATTATTCATCTAGACCAAGTGGCACAAGTTGGAGAACAAGTTATATTGATCAAAGTGCCCCAAAACCCTCTCTGACCAGAATCAAATTTGAACAACTTTGTACTACCAACTTTCTCTCCTTGACCCCAACTTTTGTGAGCATGTTCACATGACCAAATGAGGCCATTACACCAAGTGGTTCATCAAGGAGAAGTGATTTGCTCAATTAGATCTACACAAGTTCATTTCTGCTAATTTCTAGGGTTTACAAAAGTTGCATTGGAAACTTTGCCCAAATAAGCTCCAAATTAGTGGAAGGCCCTAGTTATATGTGCCATTTCACCCTGTGGAGTATCATGGCAAATGGAGATCATCTACTTGCCCAAACTAGCATCAAACACCTTCTGCATTTTAACTAAAAACCATGTTTGGGCCTCTTCCACTAATCCAAATGAGTTCTCCTCTTTACCACACCTCCTCCTAACCTCCCTCTACCTCTGGCATTCATATCAAGTCAATTCTTATTGATCAAGGGGATGGAACCACCAATTTTCTATTCTGGACAGCCCCATTTCCACTCTTCTCCTTCCTCTCTCTTCACCCACTGGCCACCCAAAGCATCCAAGGCCAAGATCCCTTCCTTAGCACCCCCAAATGCTACTGGACATGCAAGGGTGCACCCACAAGCATAGAAAATGGCCTGTATAGCCATATGGGCGCTCTGGAGCGCGCTACAGTGCGCTCCCGCACTGTAGCCGCCCGTGCCAACCGCCTCCGGCCACCTCGGGCCTCCCCAGCGTGTCTCACGAGGCCGCCTCGGCGTCTAGGACACGGCAAGCTGCTGGCCCCCCTCCTAAAACTCTCTCCTCTCCCCTCCATGACCTCACCCGAGTGCGCTGTAGGCCACGTCCACGGTGCACCACGGCCCCCCTATATAGAGCCTCCCCCAGGGCACTCCCTCGACTCTTCTGGATCCCTTTCTCTCCCATGCACCTCCCGGACAACATCCCTCTACCCCTAGTGCTCTCCTGCCCTCTCCATGGCCGGAGTGCCGCCGCCGACCGCGCTCGGATTCGGGCACCACGGCCCCTCTCTCTTCTCCCTACCCACTCTAGTACTCCCTCACCACCACCACGAAGCCCCCCATCACCTCCATTCTCCCCCGGGACGCCCCTGCGCTCGAAGCCGGCAATGGCCGATGCCATCCTCCGCCGCGGGCGAAGGCCCGCTCCTCTCTGTGGAAGCTGGCGCCCGTAGTGTGGCCTCCCGGATGCTGCACGTTTCCCCGAGCACTCCGATGGCTGGATCACCGGAAATGGTGGCCGGTAGCGCCAGCAGTCGCCGCTGACGTCTTCCCTGCCTCGCCTCCTCTGCTTCGGGCGGGAGGTTGAGGACGACGCCATGACGCCCAGCGGGCCCCGCCTGTCAACGACTTGGTGCAGGGCCTGAGCCACTGACGGGTGGGCCTGCCATGTTTAAGTGGACACGGGTCCAAATTGGACCCGCCTCCCGTGCGAGAAGGCGTAGTATCGGAGTACGCATTCAACGTCGCCTCCTACTCTCGTGTGGCCGAGCCAATGGGCCGGGCAAGTGCGCAGAGGCACTATATTGCGCTCAGCGCTCGCTTTAGGTATAACCTAATTCCTTTTCTTTCTCTTTTTCGGGTAGGATTGTAAAATCCATAAACAATTCAAATCAAATCCAAATTTGATGATTCAAATTTCTAGTAGCTGATAAAATTATGATCTATCTCATGCTGCAACTTGCACATTTTTCCAGGAACTTTTTCTTCACAAACATTTATCAAATCTTGTTTTTCCATTTCTGTGATTAACTTTAGAAAATCACAGAGAGCCCATTGTTGATCCAAATTCCATGATTCCAATTCCTAGATGCTTATAAGTTCAAAACTTAGTTTTTGAACATTTTTACTAATACTTTCTATATCACCTCAAATAATGGTCTATTTCTTCATGTATAGCCAACTTTGCAAAATCATAGGATATTCATTTGAACTCCAAATCCAGAGAAACCAACTCCTAGGTGCTTCTAAAATCATGGTTTGTCAAATGGGTGCCTCTGCTCATTTTTTAAAATAATGTTTCTTTACACTTCTTGCAAATCCATAAACCCCTTGATTCCATCATATCAAAATGTTCAGAGATATCCACTGATCCAATTCCAATGAAACCACTCTGGTTATTTTTCATATAACTAGAGATATCCTAGAAAAGTCCAACTCACATTTTTAGAGCACTTTTATTTTTGCCTTGTTGTGTTGCTTATTATGATTGTTTCCGACGTTAGTTGACGAAGTAGACGGAGTACTTGGAGAAGGACCAGAAGACTTGAAGACTCTGAGGAACAGGCAAGCAGCCCTTTGACCATGTCCATGAAACCCTTTTTATGCATGTCATATAGCACCATATTGTTGTTGCAACGGAATCATGATGAGGTGGTATCCACTTTGATGGTTTGCCACCGTACTTCCTCGTTGATACTTGCATTGTGCATAACCCTACCTTCTTATGAGGGTTATGATGGTGGGAGTAGATAGGATGCTAAAATAGATGCTACGCAAAAGGGACGGGAATATGCATGATGAAGGAGACAAAGTGTTTTCAAAGGACTTTTCAAAAAACCCGTCGGGTGCCACTTATGCCCGAGGGAGATGATGAGATGGGTAACCACTTGATGACGAAGTGGTGTACCGAGGAAAGTGTGTGTTGTTTTCAAAACGGATTGGTTTAAGTTGCGACCGTTATTCCAACCTTACATGCGCAACCACTCTACCCTTATATGGGAAAGGGCATTATTGATTACCTATACCGATACTAGCTTGGGGCCCAATTTTGTAGTGACAGGAGAGTTGTTGGTGCGCTCTCTCGGGACAATGTTGTGCCAGGTAGGGCGGCCATGACTGTTTTCACAGGGCACCGGATACACCGTTGTGTCCCCTCTCGGATGTTACGATCTCGAGTGAGTCTCGTATGATGTACATCGTGAGGATACGGAACAACGAGTGGACTCCATGTTAGTGTCGTCTAGGGAAAGGTAGTGATCGGGTGCTTACCCCGGGTACTTGAGGTATCGCGGGTCGTGGATGACACGGAAGTTCCCCGGATCTTGTGGGTAAAGTGTGCAACCTCTGCAGAGTGTAAAACTATTCGAATAGCCGTGTCCATGGTCAAGGACAGTTGGGTAACCGCTCTTGGGCTACGTCCACATGTTTACAAACCGTGTGTGTGTGTTGATAAAATGACTTGGGTGAAGTCAAGGGACTTGACATGATTGAGTTGGGTTGGTGCCCGCTCTATTTATGTTGATATCTGTAACCTGTCCTCATGGTTACTTGAATTCTCTTGATGCATGTCTTACAAGTTGTTGAACATGTCATTGCACTCAAAACTAGCTTTCTGCAAAAATTTACCTATATCATGCATTGTTACATCTTGAACCAAAACATGGGTTGCTTGCGAGTACATTCAAAGTACTCATTGGCTTGCCACTGGTTATTTTATTGGCCAGGCGGGAAAGAACAGGATGTGATGAAGAACACTTCGGTGACGAACATGCGAGCTAGGACGCTTCCCAGTCAGAATGCCTGTAGGGTTAAGGTAGATGGCATGGGTCCAAGTTATCGACGAAGATTTGCGCTGCGATGATACACTCAAGACTTGACCATAATGGTCCTACTTGTGTAAAACGGTATGAATGGATGTAAGACTCTTGCTATTCAGCTTCTGTGTGTTCAGTGAGCATTGATCTCTGGGATCACTGTACACGTGCATTCGGTGATCTCGACTTATGAGTCGGGGTCCCCACACAGGGAGTTCTGTTTGTTGTCATAGCTGCCCTAGAACTTGTAGTGGTCATAGATGTTGACAAGTTTTTGGCAGGTCAAGCCCGAAACATTGAGCGCTTTTAGATCGTTGGTGGTGTCCACCGTAGCCAAACTGTAGTCGGAGCTGTTGATAAACCTAGAGAAATGCTTGCAAGGCCTTGTGTCCAGGTGGTAGTGGTAGCTGAGGACATCATGTCGCACGCATAACTGGGTGACGACAACCTTCTGATCGTGCCCAACATGACTGCTAGTGAAATCGAGGTCGAAGTCGACCACTTGGTACTTGTCCTCACGTGGGTGTCCATGGTGAACTGGCTCCCGTTGTCGTCAACGGCCGCTAGGAGCGCCGTTGAAGTCACTGGGAGCGCCATTGGAACCGCCAGATGTCCTCTCTGTATGTGTCGTCGTGAGTGTGCGTGTGGCGCAAGATATGAAGGTAAATGGCCACAGGAATAAATGGGGGGTGGGCGGCCTGGATTCTCGGCGCGTCCGCATGGCAGCATTTGCAGCAGGTAACTGCATCGTGGCGCTGCGCCCGGTGCAACCGCATGCATAATGACAGGATGAACGTACGTGATAGTGCGATGGCCCAAAACACTAGCAGCGCGTGGAGGGACGAGGGCAGAGCGCGTGGAGGGGCGCGAGAGCAAAGCGTGTGTGGCTGGACGCGAGCAGAGCGCGCCTCGACCACCTCAATCGCGAGCGACCACACACATAGAGCAGTTGAACACACAGGAAATGCTCGTCTACAAGCCGGTCGACAGTTGTGATGCTGCATACAGAGCGGCCGTGTGCTACTACCTCCATCTTGGTCTATTTGTCCCCTTTATATTCTATGCCATATTTTGACCTTAAATTTAACTAACAAAATGTTAATGCATGTTATAAAAATCATATAATTGGAAACTATGTTCAAATAAGAATCCTACGATATAATCTTTGGCGACATGCATTCGTATTTTATTAGTTAAATCTCTAGTCAAAATTTGGCACAAAAATACAAAGGCGACTTATAAACCAGGACGGGGGTAGTATGTAATTAAATCGCAAATGTTTTCTTATTAACCGTATGTGTATGTGTCCTTTTGTCCTCCTCTCGCACTCTTGTCACCACGCTGCCGCAGACGGCTTCAAGCGCAAGCTTGCGCAGCGTGCGGGGGTGTTCTTTTGGCAAAACGGTGGCTCAAAGTGGCACCAATTAATCGTTGGTGAGCCCGTTCCCGCACAACCGCGCAGGTTCCCTCGCAAGCTTCCCGCCGACTTGGTGAAATCCCCCAAAACTCCAATGCTTACCGGCCTGCTATATAAACCCCCACAGTCGACAAGTCCTACGTCACATTTTCCCCTCCCTCGCTGTAGCTTATCTCGTCTGCTTCTCCCACAATTGCCAATGACACCGGTCCATCATCGTCGCTCAGCCACTCCGCCGTCATCAGAGGACAGCTCCAGCAGGGAGGATACACCATGGTAGAGGCGCAGTTCCCGACGTAGTGTAGTGTGTGTGGTGTCCCTATTGGGTGCGCGCGGAACACCCACCACACGCTCTGGCGCCACTGCCCGTCGGCAGTTATTGCCGGTTGCCGTTGCCGTGAGCCAAACGTCTGCCGTCATGGCTGCCACACCACCGTTGAAATCTAGGGCCATCGCCCGCTCCGCCGTCGAGGCCCGAAGGCAGGAGGTGGCCGTCGTGGTCGCATCCCACCATCGGCCACCGTGGCAATCACCCGCTCTGCCACCATGGCCCGATGGCGGGAGGTGGTGGTCGTGGCCGCCACCCCATCGTCGGCCGCCGTGGTCGCCAGCCCACTGTCGACCGTCGGGGTCATCACCCGCCCCCCACCGCCGCCCGAAGGCGGGAGGCGAAGGTGGAGGCCCGCACGTGCGTCAGCGACCTTGCGCACTACATCGTGTTCGTGCGGGAGAAGGAGGAGCGCCTCGTCAAGCACGCAAAGAGTCTTACCACCGTCGTGGACCCGGCACACACCACCGCAGAGGCAAGGAATCAGGAGGTCTATGAGGAGTCCCGCCGCTTTGAGAGGGGTCGTCTAGAGCGGTGAAGGGCGTTCGAGGTGAGTGTCACTGAAGGTGCAGCAGCGGTAGACACCGTATTGCAGTTGTCTAGCTCGTCGGTAGGCTCCTTCTCCTGTGCCTCTTACTGAGCGCGCTCAGCAGAGGAGAGGCTACCAGAAGTAGTACAAAGTTCCTCCATAGTAGTAGTATTTAGGGGCTATTTTGTTTAGTTCATCTGACTATAGATGTGGTTGAATTGTACAACGTACTTAAAATTAGCTAGTATATACAATTAAACTAGCTATTTCAGTATGTGGTTGGCAACAATTATGGAAAAGTTTGGTCGGTTCAGCTGTCGAGTTGACTGTTTGTATAAAGAACGACTACTTAATCTATGGATGAAATCTATGTTTAATTACTGACTTTTAGTTGCAAAAATTAGACAGTGCTAGTGATTTTTAGCTGCATATATTGATAAATGGAAGTGTTACAAGGTTGACAAAGGGAAATGTTACTAGATCAACAAATGCTAATCTTTCCAGTTTGACAAATGCCAATATACCCAATATGATAGATGCAAATCTTACTAAATTGTCTGTACGTGGTTGCGCACGGGTCATCCGAAAAAACCGTTTGCATTGAAGGGATGTACAAATCTTGTGTGCCAGATTTTCTCTTGGCTTAGCGCCGAAGTCTTGCTTTGCATACCGTATTCAATCTGAACCGTTTGTGTTGAAGAGAGGCACAAATGTGCAGCGAATTTTTCCCTGGCTTACAGGGGAAGACCATAGCTCTCACTTTGCATACGGGTGTTCTATCTAAAACATTTGCGATGAAGATCTGCACAAATCCTGCTCGGCACATTTTCCCTTGGCTTACTGGGGAAGCTGTCGGTTTGCATATGGTTGTTCTATCTAAAACGTTTTTGCGATAGAGAGCTCCACAAATCCTGCTCGGCACATTTTCCCTTGGCTTCCAAGGGAAGTTGTCGGTTTGCATACGAGTGTTCTATCTAAAACGTTTGTGATGAGTATTTTATATTTAAAAACCATTGATGTTTTTTAAAGAAAATCATTTGATAAGTCTGTACATTTAGAGAGAAAAAAGTTCATTCAAACATATCTTTCATTCAGTCACACTGCAAATTTATATTCATATGATCGAGATACAATATTAAATCCCAAAAAAACTAATTTCAGCAGCGGCGGAGGCGGCGTGCCGCGCCGGCATTGTCGTTGTCGTCCTATGGAACACCGTTGTTGGAGTCTTCAAGGCAGCACAGAAAGTTCTCACTTGGAAATCAAATATCATGTCGCTGCGCGATCGACGTGCGGGTCACGGGAGGATGGCAACTCACGGCGCTGCGAGGTAGCGGTTGATGGTGGCGTCCCATGCCGCTGAGGGGGCGCGCGCTCGGGCACTGGCGCAGCGGGTGCAGGCAAACACACGGGGACCGTTGCCGCAGTGGGAGCAGGGGCGCGCACGGGCACAGGCGCTGGCATGTACACGAGCTCGCGCGGGTCCGCAGAGACCTTGTTGACGCCAACGGCTTCCAGCTCTATGATAGTGCTCGGCGACCAGCCCATCAATGCTACGGGGATGGTCGCTGGCACGGGCGCGGGGATGGGAGCTGGGACGGGCGTCGGGGCAGCAACCGCCGCGACCAGCTCGTTCAAGGCCATGTCCATGAGGCCCCATTCCTCCTTATTTTCTATCTCGTCTGGCTCGGAGTCGACTTCACCAAACTGGAAGACTAGTGGCAGATGATCCATCTGCGCCATGGCGTTGGTGGAGGTCTGCGGGAGGGGAATGTGAGGCGAATAGTAAGGCCGCCTGTATTAAATAGTGGCTCGGGCGCATTAATGGAGAGGATGCGAGCAAGGCAGACGGCCATGGAAGTCAAAGGGTTTGCTTCCCGGTGAGTCTGCGCAGCGGACAGCTCGCACGCTTCTTGGTGAGCCCGCGCATTGGAGGACAGCTTGCACGCCTTTCGGTCAGCCTGCACAGCGGACTGCGCTCGCACGCCTCCCGTTCAGTCAAGCAGTTATCCGTACGGCACCTCCTAGCCATTGAAAGTGTGACGCGTGGCATCACATGAATGATTAACAGAACGAACACGATTTAAATTATAGAAACTTTTGAGATGTTAAAGTGGCTATTTGTTTCAAAATGTCTTTGTTGGTTGTTATCCGAGTGCACCTTCTCTCAAAATGGACACAAAAAATACCACAACATGTCGGGTGCCATTGCATGATAGCCTGCCAAGTTTCATGAATTTCAAACGAGTTTTGGATTTACTAGAATTTAAAAGCAAAGTATCTCAACATTTTGCCGGCAATCAACAGTGCCCTGGTGTTTGAAATTCATTCTCATTTCTTGCATGAGACCTAAGCATGCACCCAAGGACACACACTTGATATGCCAACCCATTTTTCTGCACTAGAGCATGTGTTCAAATTTGAATTATGCACATAAAATGCCTAGAAAACTCAGTTAATGTATAAAAATGTCTAAATGAACCTCGAAATTGCAAATTTTAACATGACACTCCTGTTGCTCTATGTTGCCACTAGTAAAAAATTGAAAACAAGAAGAGGCAAAGAATATTGTTTTATCCACCAATGAAACACATTCCCTACCGGAACCATGAGGCTTGTTGTCAGAAGCTCTGGTATGTGAGAAGCTTATACCCAAACCTGCCCCAAACGGAACAAAATTTTTTACCACAACATGTTGATGCCGTTCCATGATAGCATGCCAAGTTTCATGAATTTAAGACGAGTTTTGGATTTACTAGAATTTAAAAACCATGTATCTCAATGTTTGCGTCCGTGCAACGGTGGCAAGGTGTTTGACATTCATTCCCTTTTCTTGTATGGGACCTAAGCATGCGGGAAACGTAGTATGCAATTTCAAAAAAAAAACTACGCTCACGCAAGATATATCTAGGAGATGCATAGCAACAAGAAGGGGAGAGTGTGTCCACGTACCCTCGTAGACCAAAAGCGGAAGCATTTGCTCAACGCAGTTGATGTAGTCGAACATATTCTCGTTCCGACCAATTTAGTACCGAATGTATGGCACCTCCGAGTTCTGCACACGTTCAGCGTGATGACGTCCCTCGAGCTCTTGATCCAGTAAAGGGTCGAAGGAGTAGATGAGTTCCATCAGCACGACAGCGTGGTGACAGTGATGGTGATGCAATGCGCGCAGGGCTTCACCTAAGCACCGCGAGAATATGACCGGAGGCATAAACTATGGAGGGGGCACCACACACGGCTTGGAGCAATTGGCGTGTCTCATAGGGGCGCCCCAAGTGGGGGGGATTCCCACTTGGACTCCTAGTGGGATTTGATGTCTACTACGCAACCTTCTTCTTGTAGACGTTGTTGGGCCTCCAAGTGCAGAGGTTTGTAGGACAGTAGCAAATTTCCTCAAGTGGATGACCTAAGGTTTATCAATCCGTGGGAGGCGTAGGATGAAGATGGTCTCTCTCAAGCAACCCTGCAACCAAATAACAAAGAGTATCTTGTGTCCCCAATGCTACCTCTTGAGCACTGCATTGGTTTTCCCTTGAAGAGGAAAGGGTGATGCAGCAAAGAAGCATAAGTCTTTCCCTTAGTTTTTGAGAACCAAGGTATCAATCCAGTAGGAGGCTCCTCAAAAGTCCCTCGTACCTACACAAACAAACAAGAACCTCGCAACCAACGTGATAAAGGGGTTGTCAATCCCTTCACGGTAACTTGCAAAAGTGAGATCTGATAGAGATAATAAGATAAGATAAATATTTTTGGTATTTTTATTATATAGATTGGAAAGTAAAGATTGCAAATAAAAGTAGATTGGAAACTTATATGATAAAAGATAGACCCGGGGGCCATAGGTTTCACTAGTGGCTTCTCTCAAGATAGCATAAGTATTGCGGTGGATGAACAAATTACTGTCGAGCAATTGATAGAAAACTGCATAGTTATGAGATTATCTAGGCATGATCATGTATATAGGCATCACGTCCGTTACAAGTAGATCAAGACGATTATGCATCTACTACTATTACTCCACACATCAACCGACTCCTGCCTGCATCTAGAGTATTAAGTTCATAAGAACAGAGTAACGCATTAAGCAAGATGACATGATGTAGAGGGATAAACTCAAGCAATATGATATACACCCCATCTTTTTATCCTCGATGGCAACAATACAATACGTGCCTTGCTGCCCCTGCTGTCACTGGGAAAGGACACCGCAAGATTGAACCCAAAGCTAAGCACTTCTCCCGTTGCAAGAAGGATCAATCTAGTAGGCCAAACCAAACTGATAATTCGAAGAGACTTGCAAAGATAACTAATCACACATAAAAGTATTCAGAGAAGATTCAATTATTTCTCATAGATAAACTTGATCATAAACCCACAATTCATCGGATCTAGACAAACACACCGCAAAAGAGTTACATCGAATAGATCTCCAAGAAGATCAGGAGAACTTTGTATTGAGATTTAAAGAGAGAGAAGAAGCCATCTAACTAATAACTATGGACCCGAAGGTCTGTGATAAACTACTCATAACTCATCGGAGAGGCCTTGGAGATGATGTAGAGGCCCTTCGCAGTCGATTCCCCCTCCCGCGGAGTGCCGACGAAGGCTCCAAGATGGGATCTCGCGGATACGCAAGGTTGCGGCAGTGGAAATAGTATTTTGTGGTGCTCCTGGATGTTTTCAGGGTACGGGAGTATATATATAGGCGAAGGAGGTAGGTCAGGGGAGCCACAAGGGGCCCACGAGGGTGGGGGCGCGCCCACCCCCCTAGGGCGCACCCTCCTGCCTCGTGGCCTCCTCGGATGCTTCTTGACGTCCACTCCAAGTCTCTTGGATTGCGTTTGTTCCAAAAAGATCGCTCCCGAAGGTTTCATTCCGTTTGGACTCCGTTTGATATTCCATTTCTTCGAAACACTGAAATAGGCAAAAAAAACAACAATTCGGGCTGGGCCTCCAGTTAGTAGGTTAGTCCCAAAAATGATATAAAAGTGTAAAGTAAAGCCCATAAACATCCAAAACGGGTAATATAATAGCATGGAACAATCAAAAATTATAGATACGTTGGAGACCTATCATGCATCCCCAAGCTTAATTCCTACTCGTCCTCGAGTAGGTAATGATAAAAACATAATTTTTGATGTGGAATGCTACCTAGCATATTTCTCAATGTAATTTTCTTTATTGTGGCATGAATGTTCAGATCTAAATGATTCAAGACAAAAGTTCATATTGACATGAAAACAATAATACTTCAAGCATACGAATAAAGCATTCATGTCTTCTCAAAATAACATGGCCAAAGAAAGCTATCCCTAGAAAATCATATAGTGTAGCTATGCTCTATCTTCATCACACAAAGTATTTAATCCTGCACAACCCCGATGACAAGGCAAGCAATTGTTTCATACTTCAGTATTCTCAAACTTTTTCAACTTTCACGCAATACATGAGCGTGAGCCATGGACATAGCACTATATGTGGAATAGAATGGTGGTTGTGGAGAAAACAAAAAGGATAAGATAGTCTCACATCAACTAGGCGTATCAACGGGCTATGGAGATGCCCATTAATAGATATCAATGTGAGTGAGTAGGGATTGCCATGCAACGGATGCACTAGAGCTATAAGTGTATGAAAGCTCAACAAAAGAAACTAAGTGGGTGTGCATCCAACTTGCTTGCTCACGAAGACCTAGGGCATTTTGAGGAAGCCCATCATTGGAATATACAAGCCAAGTTCTATAATGAAAAATTCCCACTAGTATATGAAAGAGACAACATAGGAGACTCTCTATTATGAACATCATGGTGCTACTTTGAAGCACAAGTGTGGTAAAAGGATAGTAGCATTGTCCCTTCTCTCTTTTTCTCTCATTTTTTATTCGGGCTTCTTTGGCCTTTTTTTTTATTATTTGGGCTTCTTTGGCCTATTTTATTTTTATAAAGTCCGAAGTCTCATCCCGACTTATGGGGGAATCATAGTCTTAATCATCCTTTCCTCACCTGGGACAATGCTCTAATAATGAAGACCATCACACTTTTATTTACTTACAACTCAAGAATTACAACTCAATACTTAGAACAACATATGACTCTATGTGGTTTCCTCCAGCGGTGTACCGGGATATGCAATGGATCAAGAGTGACATGTATGAAAGAATTATGAAGGTGGCTTTGCTACAAATACAATGTCAATTACATGATCATGCAAAAGCAATATGACAATGATGGAGCGTGTCATAATAAACAGAATGGTGGAAATGTTGCATGGTAATATATATCGGAATGGCTATGGAAATGCCATGATAGGAAGGTATGGTGGCTGTTTTGAGGAAGGTATATGGTCGGTGTATGGTACCGGCGAAAGTTGCGTGGCACAAGAGAGGCTAGCAATGGTGGAAGGGTGAGAGTGCGTATAATCCATGGACTCAACATTAGTCATAAAGAACTCATATACTTATTGCAAAAATCTACAAGTCATTGAAAACAAAGTACTACGCGCATGCTCCTAGGGGGATAGATTGGTAGGAAAAGACCATCGCTCGTCCCCGACCGTCACTCATAAGGAAGACAATCAATAAATAAATCGTGCTCCAACTTCATCACAAAGCGGTTCACCATACGTGCATGCTACGGGAATCACAAACTTCAATAAAAGTATTCCTCAAATTCATAATTACTCCACTAGCATGACTCTAATATCACAATACTCATATCTCAAAACAATTATCAAGCATCAAATTGATCATAGCATCCAATTCACTTTCTATGATAATTTTTATTATACCCAACTTGGATGCCCATCATTCTAGGACCAATTTTATAACCATAGCCAATACCATGCAGTTCTAAAAGACTCTCAAAATGATATTAGTGAAGCATGAGAGATCAATAATTTCTACAAAATAAAGCCACCACTGTGCTCTAAAAAGATATAAGTGAAGTACTAGAGCAAAATTGTCTAGCTCAAAAGATATAAGTGAAGCACATAGAGTATTCTAATAAATTCCAAATCATGTGTGTCTCTCCCAAAAGGTGTGTACACCAAGGATGATTGTAGTAAACTAAAAATCAAATATTCATATCATACAAGGCGCTCCAATCAAAACACATATCATGTGGCGAATAAAAATATAGCTTCAAGTAAAGTTACCGATAGACGAAGACGAAAGAGGGGATGCCTTCTAGGGCATCCCCAAGCTTAGGATTTTGGTTGTCCTTGAATTATCTTGGGGTGCCATGGGCATCCCCAAGCTTAGGCTCTTGCCACTCCTTATTCCATAGTCCATCAAATCTTGACCCAAAACATGAAAACTTCACAACTCAAAACTCAACAGGAAATCTCATAAGCTCCGTTAGTGCAAGAAAGAAAACCCACCACTTAAGGTACTGTAATGAAATCATTATTTGTTTATATTGGTGTTAAACCTACTTTATTCCAACTTCTCTATGGTTCATACCCCCCGATACTAGCCATAGATTCATCAAAATAAGCAAACAACACATGAAAAACAGAATCTGTCAAAAACAGAACAGTCTGTAGCAATCTGTAACGTTCGAATACTTCTGTAACTCTAAAAATCCTACCAAAATAGAAAGTCTCAGGAAATTTGTCTATTTATATACTACAAAAAGAATCAACTAAAAATCACGTTTCTGTGATTTACTAAAATTATTCTCATGCGTGCAAAACTTTCTGTTTTTCAGCAAGATCAAATTAACTATCACTGTAGGTTATCCTATGGGTTCTACTTGGCACAAACACTAATTCAAACATAAAACCACATCTAAACAGAGGCTAGATGAATTATTTATTAAATAACAGTAAGGAAAAATATTGGGTTGTCTCCCAACAAGCGCTTTTCTTTAAAGCCTTTTAGCTAGGCATTGCTAATTTTAATGATGCTCACATGAAAGACAAGAATTGAAGCGCAAAGAGAGCATCATGAAGCACGTGACAAACACATCTAAGTCTAACATACTTCCTATGCATAGGCATATTATAAGCAAACAAATTTGCAAGGCAAGCAAAAACTAGCATATGCAAGGAAGAAGAAAGAGACGATAGCAATCTCAACATGACGAGAGGTAATTTAGTAAGATAAAAATTTCTACGACCATATTTTCCTATGTCATAATAATTACATGTAGGATCATAGGGAAATTCAAAAAAATAGCTCACATAACATATTCTCAACACGATCCACATGCATGTGAAGTTGACACTCTTCCAAAATAGTGGGATTATCATTAACTAAAGTCACGACCTCTCCAAACCCACTTTTATCAAAAAATTCATAAGATTGAACATACTCCAAATATGTGGGATCTAAATTTGACACTCTTCCAAACCCACTTTCAATATTATTGCAAACATTATTATCAATATCATATTCATCAAGGGGCTCAAATAAATTTTCAAGATCATAAGAAGAGTCACCCCAATCATGATCATTGCAACAAGTAGTAGACATAGCAAAACTAGCATCCCCAAGCTTAGGGTTTTGGATATTTTTAGCACAATTGACATCAAGAGAATTTAAAATAAAATAATTGCAATCATGCTTTTTATTCAAGGAGCTATCATGAATCTCTTCATAAATTTCTTCATCACAATTTCCAGATTCACGAATTTCAAGCAAAACCTCATAAAGATAATCTAGTGCACTCAAATCACTAGGATTTGGTTCATCATAATTGGATCTCTTAAAAAGAATGGCAAGCGGATGAGGATAAACTTTTAGCAAGCGAAGATGCAAGCAAAAAGAAGGCACATGGTAACACAAGATCGAATAGAAGGAGGGTGAATAAAACGGTAAGGGTGAAGTGGGGGAGAGGAAAACGAGAGGAAAATGGCAAATAATGTAATGCGAGGAAGATGAGTTTGTGATAGGTACTTGGTATGTCTTGACTTGAGCGAAGACCTCCCCGGCTACGGCGCTAGAAATCCTTCTTGCTACCTCTTGAGCACTGCGTTGGTTTTCCCTTGAAGAGGAAAGGGTGATGCAGCAAAGTAGCGTAAGTATTTCCCTTAGTTTTTGAGAACCAAGGTATCAATCCAGTAGGAGGCTCCTCAAAAGTCCCTCGTACCTACACAAACAAACAAGAACCTCGCAACCAACGCGACAAAGGGGTTGTCAATCCCTTCACGGTAACTTGCGAAAGTGAGATCTGATAGAGATAATAAGATAAGATAAATTTTTTTGGTATTTTTATTATATAGATTGGAAAGTAAAGATTGCAAATAAAAGTAGATTGGAAACTTATATGATAAAAGATAGACCCGGGGGGGCATAGGTTTCACTAGTGGCTTCTCTCAAGATCGCATAAGTATTACGGTGGATGAACAAATTATTGTCGAGCAATTGATAGAAAACTGCATAGTTATGAGATTATCTAGGCATGATCATGTATATAGGCATCACGTCCGTTACAAGTAGATCAAGACGATTATGCATCTACTACTATTACTCCACACATCAACCGACTCCTGCCTGCATCTAGAGTATTAAGTTCATAAGAACAGAGTAACGCATTAAGCAAGATGACATGATGTAGAGGGATAAACTCAAGCAATATGATATACACCCCATCTTTTTATCCTCGATGGCAACAATATAATATGTGCCTTGCTGCCCCTGCTGTCACTGGGAAAGGACACCGCAAGATTGAACCCAAAGCTAAGCACTTCTCCTGTTGCAAGAAGGATCAATCTAGTAGGCCAAACCAAACTAATAATTCGAAGAGACTTGCAAAGATAACTAATCACACATAAAAGTATTCAGAGAAGATTCAGTTATTTCTCATAGATAAACTTGATCATAAACCCATAATTCATCGGATCTCGACAAACACATCGCAAAAAGAGTTACATCAAATAGATCTCCAAGAAGATCGAGGAGAACTTTGTATTGAGATTCAAAGAGAGAGAAGAAGCCATCTAGCTAATAACTATGGACCCGAAGGTCTGTGGTAAACTACTCACAACTCATCAGAGAGGCCTTGGAGATGATGTAGAGGCCCTCCATGGTCGATTCCTCCTCCGGTGGAGCGCTGGTGAAGGCTCCAAGATGGGATCTCGCGGATACGCAAGGTTGCGGCGGTGGAAATAGTTTTTCGTGGTGCACCTGGATGTTTTCAGGGTACGGGAGTATATATATAGGCGAAGGAGGTAGGTCAGGGGAGCCACGAGGGGCTCACGAGGGTGGGGGCGCGCCCACCCCCCTAGGGCGCACCCTCCTGCCTCGTGGCCGCCTCGGATGCTTCTTGACGTCCACTCCAAGTCTCTTGGATTGCGTTTGTTCCAAAAATATCGCTCCCGAAGGTTTCATTCCGTTTGGACTCCGTTTGATATTCCTTTTCTTTGAAACACTGAAATAGGCAAAAAAACAGCAATTTGGGCTGGGCCTCCGGTTAGTAGGTTAGTGCCAAAAATGATATAAAATGAAGTAAAGCCCATAAACATCCAAAACGGGTAATATAATAGCATGGAACAATAAAAAATTATAGATATGTTGGAGACGTATCACCCAACACACCCAATACAATGGTAAATTGTATAGGTGCGCTAGTTCGGCGAAGAGATGGTGATACAAGTGCAATATGGATGGTAGATATAGGTTTTTGTAATCTGAAAATATAAAAACAGCAAGGTAACTAATGATAAAAATGAGCACAAACGGTATTGCAATGCTTCGAAACAAGGCCTAAGGTTCATACTTTCACTAGTGCAAGTTATCTCAACAATAGTAACATAACTGGATCATATAACTATCCCTCAACATGCAACAAAGAGTCACTCCAAAATCACTAATAGTGGAGAACAAACAAAGAGATTATGGTAGGGTATGAAACCACCTCAAAGTTATTCTTTCCGATCAATCTATTGGGCTATTCCTATAAGTGTCACAAACAGCCCTAGAGTTCGTAGTAAAATAACACCTTAAGACACAAATCAACCAAAACCCTAATGGCACCTAGATACTCCAATGTCACCTCAAGTATCCATGGGTATGATTATATGATATGCATCACACAATCTCAGATTCATCTATTCAACCAACACAAAGAACTTCAAAGAGTGCCCCAAAGTTTCTACCGAAGAGTGAAGACGAAAACTTGTGCCAACCCCTATGCATAAGTTCACAAGGTCACTGAACCCGCAAGTTGATCACCAAAACATACATCAAGAATATCCCATTGTCACCACAGATAAGCACATGCTAGACATACATCAAGTGTTCTCAAAACCTTAAAGACTCAATCCGATAAGATAACTTCAAAGGGAAAACTCAATACATTACAAGAGGTAGAGGGGGAGAAACATCATAAGATCCAACTATAATAGCCAAGCTCGCGGTACATCAAGATAGTGCCATATCAAGAACACGAGAGAGAGAGAGAGAGAGAGAGATCAAACACATAGCTACTGGTACATACCCTCAGCCCCGAGGGTGAACTACTCCCTCCTCGTCATGGAGAGCGCTGGGATGATGAAGATGGTCACCGGTGATGGATTCCCCCTCCGGCAGGGTGCCGAAACGGGCTCCCAAGAGGTTTTTGGTGGCTACAGAGGCTTGCGGCGACGGAACTCCTGATGTAGGTTATTTTCTGGGGGGGTTCTATATTTATAGGAGGGTTTGGCGTCGGGAACTGGGGCGCGCCCTTCACCCTTGTGGGCCCCACGGGCCTCCTCTCCGGCAACTCTTTGTTCAAGTATTTTTTATATTTTCCAGAAAAAATCTCCGTTGATTTTCAGCGCATTCCAAGAACTTTTATTTCTGCACAAAAACAACAACACGGTAGTTCTGCTGAAAACAGTGTCAGTCCGGGTTAGTTCTAACCAAATCATACCAAAAGCATGTGGAAATATTATAAACATGGCATGAATACATCAAAAATTATAGATACGTTGGAGACGTATCAGCATCCCCAAGCTTCATTCCTGCTCGTCCTCGAGTAGGTAGATGATAAAAACAGAATTTTTGATGTGGAATGCTACCTAACATATTTATCAATGTAATCTTCTCTATTGTAGCAAGAATATTCAGATCCATAAGATTCAAAACAAAAGTTTAATATTGACATAAAAACAGTAATACTTCAAGCATACTAACAAAGCAATCATGTCTTCTCAAAATAACATGGCCAAAGAAAGCTATCCCTACAAAATCATATAGTTTGGCTATGCTCTATCTTCATCACACAAAATATTTAATCATGCACAACCCCGATGACAAGCCAAGCAATTGTTTCATACTTTTGATGTTCTCAAACTTTTTCAATCTTCACGCAATACATGAGCGTGAGCCATGGACATAGCACTAAGGTGGAATAGAATGGTGGTTGTGGAGAAGACAAAAAGGAGAAGATAGTCTCACATCAACTAGGCGTATCAACGGGCTATGGTGATGCGCATCAATAGATATCAATGTGAGTGAGTAGGGATTGCCATGCAACGGATGCACTTGAGCTATAGTGTATGAAAGCTTAACAAAAGAAACTAAGTGGGTGTGCATCCAACTTGTTTGCTCATGAAGACCTAGGGCACTTTGAGGAAGCCCATCATTGGGATATACAAGCCAAGTTCTATAATAAAAAATTCCCACTAGTATATGGAAGTGACAACATAGGAGACTCTCTATCATGAAGATCATGGTGCTACTTTGAAGCATACGTGTGGTAAAAAGGTCAGTAACATTGTCCCTTCTCTCTTTTTCTCTCATTTTTTATTTTTTTATTTCGGCCCTTTCTCTCTTTTTTTGGCCTCCTTTTCTTCTTCTTTTTTTCATTTTTTTATTTTTCGTCGGAGTCTCATCCCGACTTGTGGGGGAATCATAGTCTCCATCATCCTTTCCTCACTGGGACAATGCTCTAATAATGAAGATCATCACACTTTTATTTACTTACAACTCAAGAATTACAAATCAATACTTAGAACAAAATATGACTCTATGTGAACGCCTCTAGCGGTGTACCGGGATGTGCAATGATTCAAGAGTGACATGTATACAAAATATGAAAGGTGGCTTTGCCACAAATACGATGTCAACTACATGATCATGCTAGGCAATATGACAATGATGAAGCATGTCATAATAAATGGAACGGTGGAAAGTTGCATGGCAATATATCTCAGAATGGCTATGGAAATGCCATAATAGGTAGGTATGGTGGCTGTTTTGAGGAAGGTATATGGTCGGTGTATGGTACCGGCGAAAGTTGCGCGGTACTAGAGACGCTAGCAATAGTGGAAGGGTGAGAGTGCGTATAATCCATGGACTCAACATTAGTCATAAAGAACTCACATACTTATTGCAAAAATCTATTAGTTATCGAAACTAAGTATTACGGGCATGTTCCTAGGGGGATAGATTGGTAGGAAAAGACCATCGCTCATCCCCGACCGCCACTCATAAGGAAGACAATCAATAAATAAATCATGCTACAACTTCATCACATAACGGTTCACCATACGTGCATGCTACGGCAATAACAAACTTTAACACAAGTATCTCTCAAATTCACAACTACTCTACTAGCATGATTCTAATATCACCATCTTCATATCTCAAAGCAATCATAAAGAATCAAACTTCTCATAGTATTCAATGCACTTTATATGAAAGTTTTTATTATATCCCTTTTGGATGCCCATCATATTAGGACTAATTTTATAACCAAAGAAAATTACCATGATGTTCTAAAAGACTCTCAAAATAATATAAGTGAAGCATGAGAGTTCGTCTATTTCTTCAAAATAAAACCACCGTCGTGCTCTAAAAGATATTAGTGAAGCACTAGAGCAGACGACAAACTACTCCAAAATATATAAGTGAAGATCAATGAGTAGTCGAATAATTATGTAACTATGTAAAGGCTCTCTAACATTTAATAATTTTAGATCTTGGGATATTATTCAAACAGCAAGCAAAACAAAATAAAACAAAATGACGCTCCAAGCAAGACACATATCATGTGGTGAATAAAAATATAGCTCCAAGTAAAGTTACCAATGAACGAAGAAGAAAGAGGGGATGCCATCTGGGGTATCCCCAAGCTTAGGCTCTTGGTTGTCCTTGAATATTAACTTGGGTTGCCTTGGGCATCCCAAAGCTTAGGCTCTTGTCACTCCTTATTCCGTAGTCCATCAAATTCTTACCCAAAACTTGAAAACTTCACAACAAAAAACTTGTAAGCTCCGTTAGTATAAGAAAATAAATCACCACTTAGGTACTGTTATGAACTCATTCTAAATTTATATTGGTGTAATATCTACTGTATTCCAACTTCTCTATGGTTCATACCCTCCGATACTACTCATAGATTCATCAAAATAAGCAGACAACACATAGAAAACAGAATCTGTCAAAAACAGAACAGTCTGTAGTAATCTGTAACTCTCAAATACTTCTGTAACTCCAAAAATTCTTAAATAAATTGGTGGACGTGAGGAATTTGTCTATTGATCTTCTGCAAAAAGAATCAACTTAAAATCACTCTTCTGTAAAAAATGACAGCTAATCTCGTGAGCGCAAAGTTTCTATTTTTTACAACAAGATCACATTAACTTTCACCCAAGTCTTCCAAAGGTTCTACTTGGCACTTTATTGAAACAAAAGCTATAAAACATTATTTATACAGTATCTTAATCATGTGAATACACAAAAATAGTAGGGGTAAATATTGGGTTGTCTCCCAACAATCGATTTTCTTTAATGCCTTTTTAGCTAGGCATGATGATGACAATGATGCTCACATAAAAGATAAGAACTGAAACATAATGGGAGCATCATGAAGCATATGACTAGCATGTACAGACATGGTCTCAGAACACTAGAGACTGGAAGGTCAAACATGAGTCATATAGTAGATATGATCAACATAAAGATGTTCACCATTGAAGACTACTCCATCTCACGTGATGACCGGACATGGTTTAGTTGATTTGGATCATGTATCACTTAGACAACTTGAGGGATGTTGATTTAAGTGGGAGTTCATTAGTAATTTGGTTAACTGAACTAAGATTTGTCATGAACATAGTCAAAATGTCTTTGCAAATTATGTTGTAGATCAATAGCTCGCGATATAGCTTCCCCAATTTTTGATACGTTCCTAGAAAAACTAAGTTGGAAGATGATGGTAGCAATAATGCAGACTAGGTCCATGATCTGAGGATTATCCTCATTGCTACACAAAAGAATTATGTCCTTGATGCACCACTAGGTGACAGACCTGCTGCAGGAGCTGATGCATACGTTATGAATGTTTGACAAGCTCGATCTAATGACTACTTGATAGTTTAGTGTGCCATGCTTTACGACTTAGAATCGGGGCTCCAAAGACGTTTTGAACAACATGGAACATATGAGATGTTCCAAGAGATGAAATTGGTATTTCAGGCTCATGCCTGTGTTGAGTGGTATAAGACCTCTAACAAGTACTTTGCCTACAATATGGAGGCTCAGCCGGTGAGCATGTGCTCAGAATGTCTGGGTACTACAATCGCTTGAATCAAGTGGGAATTAATCTTCTAGATAAGATAGTGATTGAGAGAGTTCTCCATTCACTATCACCAAGCTACTAGAGCTTCGTGATGAACTATAATATGCAAGGGATGAAAAAACGATTCCCAAGCCCTTTGCAATGCCGAAATCGGCGGAGGTAGAAATCAAGAAAGAGCATCGAGTTTTGATGGTTAACAAGACCACTAGTTTTAAGAAAGGGCAAGGGAAAGAAAGGGAACTTCAAAAAGGATGGCAAGGAAGTTGCCGCTCCTGTGAAGAAGCCCAAAGCTAGACCCAATCCTGAGACTTAGTGCTTCTACTACAAGGCTAATGGTCAATGGAAGCGAAACTGCCCAAATATTTGCCGGATAAGAAGGATGGCAAAGTGAACAAAGGTATATTTGATATACATGTTATTTATGCGTTCCTTACTAGTGCTTGTGGTAGCGCCTGGGTATTTAATACTGGTTCGGTTGCTCACATTTGTAACTTGAAACAGGAGTTGCAGAATAAACGTTGACTAGTCAAGGGCGAGGTGACGATGTGTGTTGGAAGTGTTTCCAAGATTGACATGATCACCATCGCACACTCCCTCTACCTTCGGGATTAGTGTTGAGCCTAAATAAATGTTATTTCGTGTTTGCATTGAGCACGAAAATGATTAGATCATGTTTATTGCAATACGATTATTCATTTAAGTCAGAGAAGAATTGTTGTTCTGTTTAAATGAATAAAACCTTCTATGGTCATACACCCAATGTAAATGGTTTATTGATTCTTGATCGTAGTGATACACATATCCATAATATTGATGCCAAAAGATGCAAAGTTGATAATGATAGTGCAACATACTTGTATCACTGCCGATTAAGTCATATTGGTGTAACGCGCATGAAGAAATTCCATGCGGATGGACTTTTGGAATCACTTGATTATGAATCATTTGATACTTGCGAACCGTGCTTTATGGGCAAGATGACTAAAACTCCGTTCTCCGGAACAATGGAACGAGCTAATGACTTATTGGAAATAATACATACCGATGTATGCGGTCCGATGAGTGTTGAAGCACGCGGTGGGTATCGTTATTTTCTCACCTTCACTGATGATTTGAGTAGGTATGGGTACATCTACTTGATGAAACACAAGTCTGAAATGTTTGAAAAGTTCAAAGAATTTCATAGTGAAGTGGAGAATCATCGTAACAAGAAAATACAGTTTCTATGATCTGATCGCGGAGGAGAATATTTGATTTATGAGTTTTGCCTTCATTTAAAACAAAGTGGAACAGTTTCACAACTCACGCCACCTCGAATACCACATCGTAATGGTGTGTCCGAACATCGTAACTGTACTTTATTAGATATGGTGCGTTCTATGATGTCTCTTACCGATTTGCCACTATCCTTTTGGGGTTATGCATTAGATACAACCGTGTTCACGTTAAATAGGGCACCATCTAAATCCATTGAGATGACACCATATGAACTGTGGTTTGGCAAGAAACCTAAGTTGTCATTTCTTAAAAGTTTGGGGATGCGACGCTTATGTCAAAAGGTTTCAACCTGATAAGCTCAAACCCAAAGCAGAGAAGTGTGTCTTCATAGATACCCTAAAGAAACTATTGGGTACACCTTCTACCATAGATCCAAAGGCAAGATCTTTGTTGCTAAGAGTGGGTAATTTCTAGAGAAGGAGATTCTCTCGAAAGAAGTGAGTGGGAGGAAAGTAGAACTTGATGAGGTAATTGTACCTTCTCTCGAATTGGAAAGTAGCACATCATAGAAAACTGTTCCCGTGATGCCTACACCAACTAGAGAGGAAGCTAATGATGATGATCATGAAACTTCAGATCAAGTTACTACTGAACCTCGTAGGTTGACCAGAACGCGTACCGCACTAGAGTGGTGTGGTAACCCTGTCCTGGAAGTCATGTTGTTATACAACGGCGAACCTACAAACTATGAAGAAGCTATGATGAGCCCAGGTTCCAAAAAATGGCTTAAGGCCATGAAACCTGAGATATGATCCATGTATGAGAACAAAGTGTGGACTTTGGTGGATTTGCCCGATGATCGGCAAGGCATTAAGAAAAAATGGATCTTTAAGAGGAAGATGGATGCTGACGGTAATATCACTGTCTACAAAGCTCGACTTGTTGCAAAAGGTTTTCGATGAGTTCAAGGGGTTGACTACAATGAGACTTTCTCACCCGTAGTGATGCTTAAGTCAGTACGAATCATGTTAGCAATTGATGCAATTTATGATTATGAAATCTGGTAGATGGATGTCAAAAACTGCATTCCTTAATGGGTTTCTTAAGGAAGAGTTGTATATGATGCAATCAGAAGGTTTTGTCGATCCTAAAGGAGCTAACAAAGTGTGCAAGCTCCAGCGATCATTTATGGACTGGTGCAAGCATCTCGAAGTTGGAATATATGCTTTGATGATGTGATCAAATCATATGGTTTTATATAGACTTACGGAGAAGCTTGTAGTTACAAGAAAGTTAGTGGGAGCTCTGTAGCATTTCTGGTGTTATATGTGGATGACATATTACTGATTGGAAATGATATATAATTTCTGGATAGCATAAAAGGATACTTGAATAAGAATTTTTCAATGAAATGCCTCGGTGAAGCTGCTTACTTATTGGGCATCAAGATCTATAGGGATAGATCAAGACGCTTAACAAGACTTTCACAAAGCATGTGCCTTTACAATTGAAGAAGTTCAAAATGGATCAGTCAAAGAAAGGGTTCTTGCCTATGTTGCAAGGTATGCAGTTGAGTAATACTCAAAGCCTGACCACGACAGAAGATAGACAGAGAATGAAAGTCATTCCCTATGCCTCAGCCATAGGTTCTAGAAAGTATGCCATGCTGTGTACCAGACCTGTTGTGTGCCTTGCCATGAGCCTGGCAAGAGGATACAATAGTGATCCAGGAGTGGATCACTGGACAACGGTTAAAATTATCCTTAGGTATCTAAGAGGACTAAACAAATATTTCTCGGTGATGGACGTGATAAAGAGTTCATCGTAAAGGGTTACGTCAATGCAAGCTTTGACACTGATCTAGACGACTCCGAGTCTCAATCTGGATACGTATTGAAAGTGGGAGCAATCAGCTAGAGTAGCTCCATGCAAAGCATTCTAGACATCGAATTTTGCAAAATACATACGGATCTGAATGTGGCAGGCTCGTCGACTAAACTTCTCTCACAAGCAAAACACGATCACACCTTAGAACTCTTTGGGTGTTAATCACATGGCGATGTGAACTAGATTATTGACTCTAGTGGACTCTTTGGGTGTGAATCACATGATGATGTGAACTAGATTATTGACTCTAGTGCAAGTGGGAGACTGATGGAAATATGCCCTAGAGGCAATAATAATGGTTATTATTATATTTCCTTAATCATGATAAAGGTTTATTATTCATGTTAAAATTGTATTGATCAGAAACTTAAATACATGTGTGGATACATAAACAAATACCGTATCCCTAGTGAGCCTCTATTAGACTAGCTCGTTGATCAAAGATGGTTAAGGTTTCCTAACCATAGACATGAGTTGTCATTTGATAACGGGATCACATCATTAGTAGAATGATGTGATGGACAAGACCCAACCGTTAGCATAACATATGATCGTTCAGTTTATTGCTACTGCTTTCTTAATGTCAAATACATGTTCCTTCGACCATGACATCATGCAACTCTTGGAACCGGAGGAATACCTTATGTGCTATCAAACATCACAACGTAACTGGATGATCATAAATATGCCCTACATGTATCTCCAAAGGTGTCCGTTGAGTTGGTGTGAATCGAGATTGAGATTTGTCACTCCATATGACGAAGAGGTATCTGTGGGCCCTCTCGATAATACACATCACAAGAAGCTTCCAAGCAATAACTAAGGAGTTAGTTGCAAGATGATGTATTATGAAACGAGTAAAGAAACTTGCCGGTAACAAGATTGAACTAGGTATAGAGATACCGACGATTGAATCTCGGGCAAGTAACATACCAACAAACAAAAGGGATTACGTATGTTGTCGGGTTCAACCGATAAAAGATCTTCGTGGAATATGTAGGAATCAATATGGGCATCCCGGTCATGCTATTTGTTATTGACCGGACAGGTGTCTTGGTCATGCCCGAACTCGTAGGGTCGCACGCTTAACGTTCGTTGACGCTAGAGTAGTATTGGGATATTTGATGAGTGGTAACCAAATGTTGTTTGGAGTCTCGTATGAGATCCCGGACATCACGGGTAGTCTCAGAATGGTCGAGAGGTAAAGATTTATATATGGGAAGTCATATTTTGGGTTTCGGAAAAAGGTGTAGTTTTTTCGGTATTGTGCTGGGAAGCTTCCAGAAGGTTCAGGAGGATTCCAGAGGCACCCGGAAGTCCACAAGTGGGTTCACCACAACCCAAGGGCTAGAATGGGCTGCAGGGAGGCACCCTGTCCATATTGGGCTAGCCGCACCAAGTCCTCAAAAGCCCATGTGGCTAGGGAATGCAAAAAAGGAAGGAGTCCTAGTAGGAATATGATTGGACTTGGAATCCAAGTCCTCTCCCCCTTAGCTGCGCCCTAGGGCTTGGAGGGGTTGTTTCCCACGCCCCTCCATCTATATATAGAGGGGAGGGAGCACCCCAAGAGGATACACCAAGCCCTTGGCGCCCCTCTCTCTCCCATTACTCCGTAGTTCCACTGCCTCGTCCCGGCAACGCTTAGCAAAGCGCTTTGATGCTCCACCACCACCACACCATCGTATTGGTTGTGATCCCATCTACTTCTCCACTCCCACTTGCTGGATCAACAAGGAGGAGACGTCATCGAGCCGCACATGTGCTAAACTCGGAGGTGTCATCCGTTTGGCACTAGATCGATTGGATCGTGATCGGATCACGAAGAGTACGACTACATCAACCACATGATAAACGCTTCCGCTTAGCGATATACAAGGGTATGTTGATGCACTCCCCCTATCGTAGCTATGCATCTCCATGGATAGATTTTGCGTGTGCATAGATTTTGTTTTGTTTTCCATGCAACATTCCCCAACAATATATTGGTCTTCCGTTGTCGGTCACAAGACTAAAGCGCATCGACTTTCAGTATTTGCAGGCAAGCTTCCACCTTGGTCGGCGATGCATGTGGCTATGCGGGGGCGGCATATTTTTTTGGTCAAGGCTGTGCTCACTGCCATTGCCATTAACCACCTCACGCCTCTAGATCTTCCTGTTGAAGTGATGAAGATGACCGACAGACGGCGACGTGCCTACCTTTGGGCGGGCTGTGATAAGGTGATCGGCGGAAACTGTAAGGTTAATTGGGATCTCGTCTGCAAGCCCAAGATTTATGGTGGACTCGGAGAGCTCAGTCTCCAAAAATTTGCAACCGCCTTGCGCTTGCATTAGCTATGGCACAAATGGAATGATCCACCTAAGACTTGGTCTAGCTCTGGAACACCTTGCACTAGCAACACCAAAGATCTCTTTGCGGCTGCTACACGGATGTGCATTGGAGATGGAAACAAAGCTAAGTTCTGGGAATCTCCATGGTTGGACGGCCTCCGGCCTAAAGATATCGCGCCAAAGATTTTTGAGCTGTCAAAAAAGAAAACGTGCTTGATCAGAAAAGCTCTTGACAAAAACCTTTGGGTCCGCAAAATTGACACTCGGCAGGGGCTAACCTTGGACCATATTAGACAATTTGCAACACTTTGTGAGATGCTTGCGGATGTAAATGTCAGCCAGGGTAGCCAAGACATAATATCTTGGAAGTTCACCAACAGTCGTGAGTACTTTGCCTCCTCGGCTTACATGGTGCAATTTGTCGGTCTCTCATTTTGTCCAGTGAATGCTACAATCTGAAACATGTGGGCTCCTGCGGAGTGCAATTTTTTTGCTTGGTTGATCTTCCAAAATCGTGCTTGGACAGTCGATCGTTTGCTGCGCCAAGGTTGGCCAAACTGTAATTTGTTCCCTCTCTGCAAGCAAGTGCAAGAATCTGCTGCTCACCTCCTATTCCAATGTAGGTTCACTATCTGGATTTGGACCGAAATTTGCATTTGGCTTGGCATCCTTGACTGCCCACCTATGATTTGGCGTCATGAAGACTCAATTAAAGATTGGTGGCTTAAGGCGGTTAGTGGGGGAGGTGACCACAGGAAGGCCGTCGCCTCCTTGATGATGCTTGTATCATGAGAAATTTGTAAGGAGCGCAACGCAAGAATTTTTCAGAATGTCTCCGCAAAAATCAAAAAGGAGGCCCATCTTTGGACTTTGGCAGGAGCAAAGCAGCTTGGTATTGTTATGTCGCGAGAGTAGACCTATTCGTTTGTGCCGCCTCGCGGCTTATGTCTAAACCTTCTTCTTAATCAATGAAAATGGAAAGTCTTTTGCCTTGTTCCAATTTTTTTCTAAGTGAGCGGGCTTCTGTGTGAGCTTCTAAGGATAAAGGTAGATGAACAGCCATTTGATCTCCATCAAAGTCCGCATTGAAAGCCTTATACACTAATGGGTGTAAAGAAATAGTACGCCCCTCTACTAAAGTGGGTTGAAAGGCCTATATGCCTAATCTATACAGGGTAGGTGCTCTATTTAACAATACAAATGTATAACTCCCCAGGAGTTTCAATTGTGCTTATATACATCACTGTAGGACTTGGGTTTAAGCTTTCCCCAACCCCTTTTCATCAATGGACACGTGACGTCTACGAAGGAGTGTGGTTTGATCGACAAATTCCTGGAGTTTCTTAGCTCGAGCTCATATGAGCTTAGGGAAACAGTAAAATTGTAAAAAAAATCAAACAAATTTTGAAATTTTTTCGATAAATGTTGTCAATGCTTACAAAGTTTCATCATGAAATGACATTTGTAGAAGCAGTGAGGAAATAAAAAAAATAGAATCAATCCTCCAAAAATTACATTTTACCAAAATTTTCATTTTCAAAAGCGTTTTGGAGTGATGATTTCTTTTGCCACGAATTCTACAAACATCATTTCATGTTGAAAATTTTAAAGCACTCACAACATTTGTCAAATATATATATGAGCTCGGGACCAGAAGAGTATATGCTCGCGTCACGAAAGCGCCGGTGAGCCAGCCCGGTATTCCCAGTCGAAAGTAATGGGCCAACACAACTTTCCGGTTAGTTACTTTTGTTTATATATTCGAATATATATTAAATACATATACTCAAAATTTTAATTTACTTCAAAAAATTAAAAATCTAGAATTTGAAAAGTGTTAACAAAATGTAATTTTTTTGTTAGCGTAACTTAGAAAAATGCTGACAGCTTTAAAAATAATGTTTGTGACATTTAGAAAAAGTTACTCGTTTTAGAAACATTTACATGGAATTTTGAATAAAATATGTGTATACAATGTACAAAAATATTCCTGCAACTCTAAGAAGTTAAAACTGTATTAAAAACATTCCACATGTATAAGACAAATGTATGTTATGCACGGAAAAAGCAGATATCAAAAAAAAATTTGAAAATATTAATCATGTATATGGAAAAGTTAAACATGTTTAAAAATGTATAGATGTACACAAAAATGGTACAATGTGTATAAAAATAATAGACATCAAAACATATATTTAGGAAATGTTAATCCTGTATTTGAAAAATTAGTAAACGTGTCTAGAAAAATGTTTTTGGACTTATAAAAAAATAACCATATTTACAAAAACAGTAGACATCAACACCTATATTTAAAAGATGTTGATCATGTAGTGTATGAAAAATGCGAAATTTGTATAATTTTTTTTTGGATGTATACCAAAACTGTGCAATGTGTATGAAAAGTTGAAAACAATAAACATCGAAACATATATTTGGAAAAATGGTATTCATTTACTTAAAAAATGTTAAACATGTATAAAAAATATTCTTGACCTATACAAAAACTGTACAATAATGTAGACCTGTGCTAAAAAGAGAAGGGAGTGAAAATAAGTAAAAAGCCTAAGAAAACCGAAGAAAAACCTAGGTAAAAAGGAAAAGAAACAAATCAAACAAGAAAATCGGAGAAACCCAAGAAAAAGCCAAAGAAAACAGGAGAACACCGACAAATAAACAAAGAAAATATGAAAACACGCAAAGAAAACCAATGCATAAAGAGTGAAAACAGTGGAAATGAAAAAGAAACAAGGAAAACCGAAAGAACTAAGAAATGCTGAAGCAAAACATAGACAAAAACAATTAGGAAGAACCAAAAAATACGCACGGAAAACCAACGAAATACTACAGTTTTTTTTTTGAGTGGCAATACTACAGCTAATGATTGTCTTTGATCCAAACACGAGCTTTTTTTTAGCGGTTAGCGAATGGAAAAAAATTAAACAGGTCGGCCCAATACCTACGCAAGGAAGGAAAAACTTCAGGGGAGGGAGCGAGATATAAGCTCCCGCGCTTTGTCTCGTCATAGCGAGATGATGCGTTCGCTCGTCTGGGCTGGGCATAGCGGGAGGAGCGCTGGGTCTTTACCGCACGTTTTTTTTTATCATTTTTACTTACATTTCTGAAGTGGAGAAATTATTCATTAAATTTTTAAAAAATGTTCATCATGCATTTTAAAAAAGTTTGCCTTACTTATAGAAATTGATTAAATGTTCCTGCGTTTCAGAAAATTGTACATGATATTTAAAACAGAAATGTTTATTTCTTGTAAAAAATTGTTTGAGTAACTTAAAAAAAATGTTTTGTACCATTGAAAATAATGTACATGAAAATTCAGAAAATATTAACATGTTTCACAAAATGTGTTCATGATGCTTTTTAAAATTGTTTATACAATGTAAAGTAATGTCCATGTATTTAAAAAAATGCATCATACGTGTATCTTAAAAATTGTTTAACACATATTGAAAATATATTCAAAATCATATACTCAAAAAATATAAATCATTTATTCGAAAAATGTTAAACTTGTGTTGAAAAACATCCTTGATGTATACAAATCATGTGTAATGCATGTGAAAAAATTAGATAGGAAAAATTATTTGAAAATAAATATATTTGAATTTTTTTAAACATGTATAAAAAAATCCTGATGTAGACAAAAAATGTACAATGTGTATAAAAACGTAGTCATGTGTTGAAAAAAATAAAACAATAGAAAGGAAGTAAAACTTAAAACAGAAAACAAATCACTTAAGTAACACAGAAAACTGACTAAGAAAACGTGAAGAGAGAAGAAAAAAGAACCTGAAAAAATAGATAAAACACACAACCGAATCAGTAGAAGGGCTCTTAATTGGTCCAAACCAGTCTAGAGAACCTTCCTAAAACTATTTAAAGGGTCAACCCACTAAACAGGACTAGCCCCACGCGAGAAGCCATGGCGTTGTTTTTCCGTCTTTGATACGTGTATCGCCGCTCGTGCCCCTCGCTTGGGGCGAGCTAAATTGGATTGGCCCAGTAGGTAGCCAGTGCGAGCCATTGCACCGGTCACCTGCAGCGCAGTATTTATTTTCGAAATACCCTAGCCAGCTATTGCAAACCAGTGCATGGATGAGTTATGTTTTTATTTGATTTTATTTCCATAGGCTTTATTTTAATTATATATTTTCATGAATTTTTTTTGTCTTTTAAAAATGTTTGGAATTTAAATTTTAAAAATTCATAAATTTGAAAAATATTGAAGAATTGAATAAAACTTCATTAATTCATAAGAATATTTGCGAATTTAGAAAATGTAATTTAATTTGAAGTTATGTTAAAAATTCATAAAAATAATAAAAAGAAAAATAAGATGAAGAAAGAAAAGTTATGCAAAGAAAACAGAAAAATAAAGAAAAACATTCTCAAACATTCTTGAAATCAAAAGGAAGGTTCTTTAAGCTTCATAAAACCAGACAAACCTTTCTACCCATTGATTCCCAACTCCCATGTACAGTAGCGTTTAATGGACTCGCCAAACAATAGCGCGTAGTTAGCGCGCTGATATGCATCACAACGAGCGATTCATATCATTTGCGTTTCTTTTCTTAGTGTATTCTAGGTGTTCGGGCGAGCCATCTCCTCTATCCCTGGCCAACGTGAATTTTATGGCTGGTACTATAGAGTTCTTTCAACTATACGGTGGAGCAAAGCCCCACTGAAATTGCTATGTATACGTCGATATTATGATGGTAGCAGTAAATGTGGCAAGGTTTCTGTAAGATAAACTGAACTCTGCTATAGCATACATAGTTACTATCAGAACTTAGAAATAAGCCAACACAGCACCAGTGAAAATCTAACTTCATCCATACTGGCAACAATAAGAAATATTCCATCCATCCCGTAATATAAGATGTTATTACAACCAACATATGTGTGTATATGGGTTGTAATAACATCTTTTATTATGGGACGGGGGAGTACGTACTTTGTTTAGTACTATGACACAAAATAGTACTTGCCTATTGCTTAAAGCCGATGGGCTCTAGTAGCAACACCCTTCCCAGGTAAATTACAACTCATAAGAAAAAAGGGACTAGCTTACAGTGACTTCCATTCCACAAGAGCCAACTTTAAGCTCAGTATTTGAGCTTGTACCTGATTGCTTGGGTTCAAACACTACTTCATGACTCTTAAGATCTTCTCTGCACTGATTCTCAACGACCCGATCCCCATTAATACAACATGCCATGATAGAAATCCTCAGCAATCCCTCAAGTCCAACAGAAATGACCTCGCATCTAAGCTTGATCTCGCCATCAGCATCAAGAGGCAATCTATCATCTCTACATTCCAGCAACTTGACTTCAGGTCAGCTATGTTGTCGATGATGGCACAAAATACACCACAAAAGCCATCTGACCATGATCCATCAACGAATTTTACTCTGATTGTGGCCTCCATAGATCAGACGATCTCTTGGAATGCCATCTCCAAAGTGCTAAGCTCGCTGGTGAAATTTCTATCTTCAAAACATGTCCTATATGTCATAACTAGACAACATAAATCTTTATCCTCCTATTCAGCAGTGCCATTCACTTTTAGCATAATCACAAAGTACAAATGATCTGATGACACCACAATAGCACGGGCTGGACCTGTCAACGCTAGATGGGGATCCCGCATCAAACAATTAATTCATTATGTTAAGTTCATTAGTAATAAAACTGAAGCTGAACATAACCAAATTAATGTGTTCTCCGTTGGTAAAAGGACAGGTGGAACTTAATTATGGTGACAATCTGACATGTGTTCGAAATCAAAAAGAGACAACTGCGAGGAAGGTTATGATGATCAGAATACGTAAGAGGCAAGAGCCCACGGTTTCAGTTTGGCTGGTTAGCAACTTTATATCTTGGAAACCCTCAAGATTAAACAAACCAGTCTAAACAAAAGTAAGCCCCAAATGCCAGGGTAAACATTGAAAAACATACTAGAAACAAAGTTCACAAAATTGTACACTGAATTGAAAATGCAAAGCATAAAGGGTGTGAGGTACATTACACTAATGACAGAAAAAATATATCAGCTTAGTGCTCAAGTAAACTACAGAAACATATACTAGTACTTTTTTCAGTTGCACGTATGCTCACACTAAGCATGTCTTATTCAAAGTTATTTGTTTGCTAATTCCTTGCATATTGTGCTAAAAGATCTTTCAAGCAAAATTGAAAATGCAAGAAACTACTTACATAAAGAGATACCAAAGAGAACGATAGTCCCAAACAGAATTGAGGGACAGATGGACAATGGACTATGTGATGCGGAGCATCCATCGGTCATCATCATGGACACTACACCAACTCATCAAGCACCATGCGGACTGATGACAAGAGCTCGTGCATGTGCCATCGGAAACTAGGTGAACAAACTCTTTTTCGAGATTGATATGGATATCGATGGAACTTGGATGCTACCTTGCCAAAGAATGTCTGCGCCCATCATAGAACCTGCGCACGGTGGCGTTGAGTTCCTGGAGGGCGCTATCCTAGGGATCGAGAAGCTCACGGGCTAACGACAAAGTTCCGACTGGGTTACGAAAAAGTTCCGTCCGAGCTACAGAAAACTTCCGACCGGGTTACGAAAAAGTTTCGACCAAGCTACAGAAACGTTCCGACCGGGTTAGGAAAAAGTTTTGGCCGAGTTACAAAAAAGTTTCGGCTCTCTCAGAAAAAATTGAGCTCATAGAAAGCCACCGCCCCCACGGTCCGATCTACATAACATGCCGCGGCCGACTCGCGCGTCTGCGCCAGCTTCCAGCATCACAACCGACTCACGCGTCCGCGCTAGTTTCCAATGTCACAGCCGGCTCGCGCGTCCGTGCTGGTTTCCAACACCTTTGCTGACTCACGTGTCCGCGCCGGTTTCCAATGCCACGGCCGAATCTCGTGCCCCCGCCGGTTTGGTACGCCGCGACCGACTCATGCGTCTGCGCTGGCTTCCAAACGTCGTGGCCGACTCGCGTGTCTGTGGCGGCTTCCAATGCCACGGCCATCTCTTGCGTCCGCGCCGTTTTCTAACGCCGTCGTCAACTCGCGCGTCCAAGCCGGCTTCAAACGCCGCGGCCAACTCCCACGTCTACATCAACACAACGGGGCCGCACTCGTCCGCACCAGCTGCTCAAGGGACGCGCGTAGGTCGCCACCCCTGTGGTCCAGTCTACTCCAACAAACAAAGGAGCAAAAAATATTAGGTGTTATCCATCCTATGTATTTTATCAGTACATGTTGATTCCTCCGAGAACAACTACTCTTCCCTACGGTACTTTTATACACAGGACAATTATGCATTACAAAGGTGGCATTATATCACAAATATGGAGATCATGCCAACATCATCATGCGCTAGCATCCGTCCATGCTGCACTACTCGACGGACACACGCGCAAGCCGCGGCACCCGTACTCCGATTTACATCAACATGACAGATCGACACTCGCTGTGCTGGCTCACACTGTGTCGCCTCGGATTCAATGTTTTCTAGCAGCATCACCATCAAATTTCGACCTTCGCCGCTGGCTTGAGCTGTCAGCCGGGTTGTCGATTTCTGACTCATACAGGAGCGTCTCTTACCTATCTGTGGGCAACCTCGCTGGCTTATGCCACATCACTAAAAGCTAAGTTGCTTTCATACTTACAATTCATATTTATTTTTCTTTCATCAATAAAGGAAAGTTGTACCTTGAGTTAATCTTGGGGGCTATCATTTCATCTCAATATATTTGAGCCAAAAGGTTGCCAAAGAGGACTAGCTGCCATGATGCGCAGTTCAAACATAGGTGTCCTTCCTTATTGGCGAAAAATTAAAAGTTGCCAAAGAGGATTAGCTGCCACGATGCGTAGTTCAAACATAGGTATACTGCTTTACTAGGAAAACATAAAAAGGTTACCAAAGAAGACTAGTAGCCTTGATGCTCAGTCTAAACATGGGTATCCTGCTCGATAATGGTCGATGGAATAAAGCCGGCTTATCTGGACCCTAGATGTTTTGAAGTAGCAGTAGTGTCTTCTGTATATCCTATGCTGAGCTTTTCCATGATCATATGGTCACTTGGGAGCTTCCAACTCATCCAGTTTAGCTACTAACACCCCTCTTGACCCGGCATATGCCATCATTATACTTGGTTAAACCTGCATGTTAGCTTGATGCTACTCCAAAAAGGTGACCCGGTTGTACTCTTGATAAGTCAATCACACTGATACCTGCCACGACCTGTATTGACCCTGAACTTATCAAAGTTAAAACACCGGCTTAAGTCATGTGAGAGCCGTCTTTTAGAGAGCTAGGACAAACCATAAGAGGCTACAAGGCCTGCTTCCACAAGAAGCGAAACCAAGACACGAGCTTCGAAAGCCGGTCTTATGTCGAGCCTCGAAAGCTGGCATTTTTATACTCTGTTATCATACACATACATCATCATACAATGCATATGTATATGTTCGTTTATGTTGCAGAGACTGGTCTATTGGCCGGGTTAACCATTTGCTGTTATACAAAATTGTTAGTCAATTACTCTGACGCCTATATGGCCTTTGTTACAATACCAATGGCTATCAAGCCGGCTTCAACATGAAGCAACAGTAACTGGCCTCGAAAGCCGACATGTTTTTCCATGTTTATTCAAACTTGGTTCATATTTATTTTATATATCATATGATTTGTTATAATGAGCATTGTTCAAGAATTCTGACTAATCAATTAACGGGCCAGTTAATCTCTACTCGTAGGGTGGCCGAATCGAATAGCACCTATTCATTTTATTAACTTGTTAGGCTGATTAATTGGCCTGTCGGACCAATTAATTGGTTGTTAGGCCGACTAATCCCTGCTAGCCCATTAACTTGTGGGTAAAGAAAGCCCAAAATTTTGCCTCGTACCCTCCCATCCCCTCTTGCTCCTCAATAGCTAGGGTTGTACCAAATAGTAGCATATTCTCGTATATTACATAGCCGAGAGCATGAGAGTACGATATAATACATAAAAAACTAGATATATGTTGGCAATTCCTATTTAATCTACCGATTATTGGTCGACCGATTAATCTAGTTGGATGATTCACTGATTAATCACTACTCCCAAGCCGACCGAGCAACTACCAGTTACTGATTTCCTAAACAATGATAATGACAATTCATTGTCTTGTCAAAGCATATATATTGGTTTCCTATGTTTCAAGAGCTTGTCTTCAGAACCGGGTCATTGTAACTATGGAGGAACAAACAAATCCTTGATAGTGACCGGATATTATATGGTTTATCAAAATCAGTTTCAAATAACATGGCTATCAAAGCTAACTTTGAAACAATTGTAGGTACATATTGACTACATCTACAAAACTGGCTTACATTTGAGTTTCACGTCTTCATCATGGTTTATCATAACCATTATTAAACGATTGAGATATCAATTCTTCTAAATTCCCAGGTTACAAATCTAGCCAGGTCACATATAATACCTGGTCATTTAATTGACCAGGTGTTTGGCTATTCAACATGTGCTTTCTGGAAGACTGCATCACTTATGGATTTTTTTCACACATATTTGCCGGGTTACTCTGCAACCACGACCGAAGATTTATTTCATCGCATAAGAATCATCAATTAATAGGGAAAATATTAAAGTGCTGGATGGCATTAGCGGACTATGGAGTTTCAACTCAAAAACTATTATAAACCACGATTAGGCTAATTTCTATCAAGTTTCTGCGAGCAAATTCAAACTTGCAGACTTGTTGATGGTTGAGACCCGACAACTGGATCTGCCAGGTTAACATTAGTTTGTTCTTCTGCTTCAATTGTCGCAAGATTGTCACTTGCCGGGTTACAAGGATTTATTTGGCGAGTTGATAATAGAAAAGAGTATACTATGCAGCCAGGCAACCCGGTTCTTGGAGGCCACATTGTTTAAATCTATGCTACAATGGGTGTGAAGTCCCATGTCACCGCAAGCATGCAAGACGGCACTTAGGGGCTAATGCATGGTCATTTTAACTAGTTTCATTAAAGACCTGACCCATCACATACTGATAAGTCGGCCCTTGGGGGCTGCCAATTGCTCCTGTCAAAATTCAAAAGTTCACAAGCCTTAATCCACTATATCAATAGTGACCAGAAGCTTCATATGATGTTATTTCCAAAGGAAAAGTACATGTAAGTCCCGACTCGCTACAGGCGAACAACCCGACACTTATTGGGGGCTACACTACTCAGTTGAAGATATACAAATTTTTTAAAAAGTCCCAAGTCGATGTATGGCACTTGGGGGCTACAACGTCCAGTTGTTTAAACAGATCATATAGTCCAAATTGAAGACCCGACCCATCACGTACTGATGAGTTGGCCCTTGGGGGCTACACATGTGAAATGCAAAACATTCAATTTCTGACTGGTGACTCAGATGAACAACCCAGACTTCTCAAAAGTTGTAGCATTTATATTGAAGCAAATCTTAAGCTATCACTATGTTCCCCTCTTAAGATTTGGGGGCTACATGCAATATGGATATAAGGAAGTTACACCTTCAAGTTCTCATTTTGAGCAAACTGGTATCATATTCTTAGTGAAGAAATTTGCAAAGTTTATCTCCTCCAAGCTATTCATAGAAAGGCCCAAAAAGCCGAGTCAACTATTGGAAGCTATATTTAAAAAAGCAAGCACCAAGTCATCACAAGGTGATAAACTCGGAGGTTGGGGGCTACAGTTGAAAGAAAATTCAGATTCACCCGGTCTAGGATAACCCGTCCTATAAGGACTTGGCCTGAAGAACTGAGGAAGACCAATTACATGACCCGGTGTCATCAACAATCATGACCCAGTGTCAGCAACAATCATGACCCGGCATCATCAATCTCTATAACCTGGCAACTTCGACACTCGTAACTCGACAAACTCTACATCTACAAGCCGACAATTATTTCATCCGTAATTCAACATTCACTACGTCAAACGACCTGACAAGCATTTCGTGTCTCAGGGAGATGGCATTCCACAAGTTTAAGCGATTTAAAACCGGTTCAATAACATATGGGTTATTATTCCCAATATTTGCCTGCAAAGGACATGCACTATCAAGTTGATTGTGAAACCGACTCGTTGACATGGAAAAGAAACTCGGATTTTTCCAGGACCTGGTTCATTAAATAAAGGAGGCCTCTTGAGCGAGCCATTTTTCTATTGACGCAATTATTCTTGTTTTCAGGAGCTTAGCATGAATAATTCAAGCTAGCATGGGGGCTAATTTGGAGATATTCCCTATTTTTTGACCCGGCCAGGAGGTATAACCCGGGCCATCGCTTACCGGGTCAACCTGAACGACAAGGACTAAGGCCCAATGTAGAACCCGACAGAAGGCCGGCTCACGAAGAGTCCTGGAGGGTCGGCTCGTAGAGAAGGTCCAAGAAGAGGAAAAGTTCCCTGACAAGGGAAGCAAGACCCGACAAGGGAAGCGAGACTCGGACTAGTATCCGACTTATAATAAAAAGATACTAGTTGTAGTCATACTAGGACTCTACATGTAAGCCCGCCCATTCAACTTATATAAGGAGGGGGAAGGCACCCCAAGAGGGAGATGTCAGGTTAGAAACCAATCAATAGCTCTCGAGATAGAGGTAGTGAAACACCGCCCTTGTAATCAAGATCATCATCGTCAATATCAATCAAGCAGGATGCTGACTTTTACCTCCACCATGAGGGTCCGAACCTGGGTAAAGCTCGCGTCTCTCGATTCCGACCAACCCCGTTCAAGCTACCACCTAGTTGCGATGGCCTCACAACTTAGTCCTTTCACAAGTACATTTGCCATGACAAAACCACGACACTACACGATGCGGAGAATCCATTGGTCATCCCCATGGACACTACACCAACTCATCAAGCACCATGTGGACCGATGACAAGAGCTCGTGCACGTGCCATCAAAAACAAGGGGAACTCACTCTTCTACGAGATTGATATGGATATGGATGGAACTTGGATGCTACTGCGCCAAAGAATGCTATGTGTCATTAGGTACGAGGAAGACTCCCACCAAGGAGCTAAGGAACATCGCCAAGGCCTAGGAGAAGGATGGGAAGACCCCGAGGAAGAAGGAGGCCGCCAACCTAAAGATAGCAGCGACTCCCAGGCGACCATATGCTCACGAGCTACTACGACCCCGTGCCCACGGGCTACTCCGACCCCGTGCCCACGGGCTACTCAGAAGGTTACTGGAAGTGAAAGCGAGCACCCCATGCACACGGGCTCCCAAAACCCGTGCCCATCGGCCTCGCCATTGTAGCTACCCCATGCGCACGGGCGTGTATCGTGCCCAAGGTACCGCCGTGCACACGGGGCCGACTTAGCCTGTGCGCACGGCCCTCACAGGATTCAGCTGTAGAGTTCCTATGTTGCTCTCCATCTCGTCCCTCACCTCCAGCAATCTATATATTCCATACCTAAGACATTTGTTAGGGTTAACAAAGTGTATGAGACTATCTAGAGGGATCTTTGCTCATCTACCACTCCTATAGGAGAGCAAGACCTCCTAGGAGAATATCCCTAGTGGATATGACCCCTTTCTAGGGAAGGATCTTTCTAGATCATCAAGACCTTATCTCCTCTTGATTTGAGAAGCACTACCTTTGTGCTAGTTTTTCTTTGATTAATCTTTTGTGCTTGTGGATCTCAACTATGTTATTCTAGTGAATGTGTAATTGGGTTCTGTATGAGCGATTTATCTTGTTGTTCTTCCCTTTTTCCCCTCCAAGTGGGAAAAGATCATCCATTAGGGTTCCATCCTACAACTTTCTGGTATCATGAGCAAGGTTGGTTCACATCTTGGAGTCCCCACCCCCATATTCTAGCCTAATTTTGTTGTATTTGTCCCAATTCGAAAATCCCCACAAAAATAGCCTCCCTTTTTTCCAATTTGTTGGTTATTATGAGATTTTGCTGATTTGGTCCACAAATTTCTTGATTGGCAACTGGATCTACCCCTCCCCACCATCCCCAACCTTTACCACAGATGAATTTTCACAATTTTTTTGTTTTAGCCACGGATTTGGGCATGTTCTTGCGCAGGCGGAACACCCCGTGCGCAGGGTCCCCAACACCCCGTGCCCATGGGACCCCGTGCACATGGGCCTCACTTACCCCGTGCGCACGGCCTCAACAGAGAGGGTTTCCTTCGCCCATTTTGTTCAGTTTTCCATTACTTCCACCACCATTTGTTTTTAGCATTATAACACTCCGCCCACATACATACACTTCCACCACCACACATTTTGTTTGATATTTTGATTGCGGTTTCCGTTTCCTAAGGTGTTTCGACTAATTAGGGACGGTTCAACATCAATATCACCGCTATTCATCATCACCTCGAACTCTACATCAACAATGGCTACCTCACCTTCATACCAACCACAAGTAAGGATGGTAACCTCGACGACACCTTGTACTTATCCCTTGCCATTGCATTGATAGCCTCGAGCCATTTTGCGTCACTTACCCATTGGGACTAGCGAGTTGAGAATTGTCGGGTCGTGCTCTTTGTGCACCTTAGTGATACGCTTACTCCGCATAGCTACATTTAGCATGCAATCATCTTGCTATCATGATTGTGCCATATGTCTTTCCCATGCATATCTTGCATACTTGTCTCATATATTGGCTTGCGCATCAAGCATTTTGGCATAGTAATAAAAAAGAGAAAGAAAAAGCTTTTATGCAAAAGAGGAGAAACAAAGAGCTTGTAATCAATACAATTGAGCCATTTTTCATAGTTACATCATATTTGGATCATACCACTGGTACAGTGAGCTGCTATACAAACGATTGTATAACAATTCCCAGGCGACACAAGGGAATGGGCTCACCTACAATCCACAAGCATAATAATGGTGGTTGTATAGCAGCTCGCGCCTATGCTGCTCCTGCCCCTCCCACCACTGGACAGTAGACTGCCACCTCCACCTACAATGTCTTACCAGCCTGCTATAATAATGGAGGTTGCTTACCACCTACGATGTTTCACCGATGATTCATCATCATCATCGTCCTCACTTCCATAAGTCACTGACGATTCAGTATGATGTCATCTCCCGACCCCCATTTATTCCCGTGGCCATTTACCTTAATCTCTCGCGCCCCACGACACAATAAGAACACCCACAACGACACGTACAGAGAGGATATCCAACAGCTCCAATGGCGCTCCCCATGGCTCCAATGGCACTCCCAGCGGCTAACGACGACAACGGGTGGCAGTTCACCATGCCACACATATGGACACCCACATGAGGGGGAGGACCTCTCAGTGGTGTACATGAACAAGCTGGTCTTAGTGGAGAGCCCCATACACACTATGGAGGAGTTGCTTGTTGAGGACAAGTACCAAGTGGTCGGCTTCGACCTCGAGTTCACCGTCAGTCGTGCCGGGTATGATCAGAAGGTTGTCGTGGCCCGTTGTGCATGTGCCAGGACGTCCTCGTCTACCACTACCACCTGGCCACAAGGCCTTGCGAGTGTTTCGCCAGGTTTATCAACAGCCTCGAGTGCAGTTTCGCTACAATGGACACCAACAACGATCTAAAAGCGCTCAAGGTTTCGGGCTTGGACTGCTGGATCTTGTCGACATCCGTGACCACTACACGGTCTGGGGCAACCCAAAGAACAATCATGACTCCCTGGTTGACCTCGCCTCGGCCATCATCGACCCCTACTACATGAAGATGAAGGATGGGAGCAAGAAGTACAAAATGTCTGGCACAATGTCTAGGAGCAGTGACCGGATAAAGAACACGTCAAGTACGCATACACAAGCTATGAGGTGTACAAGCAGATTGTTGACATGAGGAAGTGTCTTCGTCCTACCCTAGACGAGGGATCGTTGAGCCACAGAGCAGTGGTGGCAGCATCATAAGAAGTCGATGATTAGATGATCGATTCTCCTAGTTTAGAATGCATGTAATTATTTATTAAGGTGTGTGCGAATGTTTTATATAGTCACTTATGTAATTGGATGTTAATTTTGGTTATATATGTTGTTCTTCTGTAGACAGAGCAAATCACATCGCACACAGAGTAAACTAGAGAACCCGTCGGTGATGATTCCATCAATCGCTGACAATTGTATACCAGCATGCGTTTTCCCACAACACACATGGCTTATTAGCAGCAAACGTCTGTGTTATTATCGGTCTTTGCACACATTTCTAACTACGGACTTGTTTGCCATGTATCACACTGCTACTTCTTGAGCTTGTGTTAGCTTTTCCTTTGAAGAGGAAAGGTGATGCAGCAAAGTAGAGAAGTATTTCCCTTAGTTAAGAACCAAGGTATCAATCCAGGGAGGTACATGCAAGTCTCCAATAGTTGCACCTACACAAAAAAACAAATACTTGCACCCAACGCGAAAAAGGGGTTGCCAATCCCTTCACGGTTAATTGCAAGGATGAGATCAGATAGAGATAGGTATAAAAGATAAGTAAAAATGCAAAATAAAGTAAAGGTAAATAAATTGCAGCAAGGTATTTTTGTATTTTTGGTTTTATAGATCTGAAAATATATGATGAAAAATAGACCCGGGGGCCATAGTTTTCACTAGAGGCTTCTCTCTTGAAAGAACACATACGGTGGGTAAACAAATTACTGTTGAGAAATTGATAGAAAAAGACAAAGTTATGATGATATCTAAGGCAATGGTCATGAATATAGGCATCGCGTCCGTGACACGTAGACCGGCTCCTGCATGCATCAATTACTATTACTCCACACATCGACCACTATCCAGCATGCATCTAGTGTATTAAGTTAACAAGAAAGAAGTAATGCCTTAAGCAAGATGACATGATGTAGAGGGATAAACTCAAGCAGTATGATATAAACCCCATCTTTTTATCTTAATGGCAATAATACAAATACGTGCCTCGCTACCCCTACTGTCACTGGGTGAGGACACCGCAAGATTGACCCCATCGCAAAGCACCTCTCCCATTGCAAGATAAATCAATCTAGTTGGCCAAACCAAATCAATAAATCAGAGAGAAATACAAAGCTATTTTAATCATTCATAAAAGAGTTCAGAAAAAACTAAAATAATATTCATAGATAATCTGATCATAAATCCACAATTCATCGGATCTCAACAAACGCACCGCAAAAGAAGATTACATCAAATAGATCTCCAAGAACATCGAGGATAACATTGTACTGAAGATCAAAGAGAGAGAAGAAGCCATTTAACTACTAGCTATGGACTTGTAGGTCTATGGTAAACTACTCACACATCATTGGTAGGGTAGCAAGGTTGACATACAAGCACTCTGTGATCGAATCCCCCTCTGACAGAGTAACAGAAAAGGCCCCAAGATGGGATCTCATGAGACCAGAAGCTTGCGGCGGCGGAAAAGTATTTTTGGTGTGCCCCTGGTATACGGGGAATATTTGGGTACTTATGGAGCCAGGATTAGGGTTAGAGAAGTTCTGAGGGACCCACAAGCCCTGCCCCCCGGGTTGCGCCCTCCTGGCTTGTGGTCACCTTGTGGCTCCTCTGGCCTCCTCCTGAAGCTTCGTGGTTGTTTTCTGGCCCAAGAAAAATCGTCAAAAAGTTTCATTTCATTTGGACTCCAATTGGTATTGCTTTTCGTAAAAGACAAAAATAAGGAAAAAACAACAACTGGCACAGGGCACTAGGTTAATAGGTTAGTCCCAAAAAATGATATAAAATAGCATAATAATGCATATAAAACATCCAAGATGGATAATATAATAGCATGGAACAATAAAAAATTATAGATATGTTGGAGATGTATCAAGCATCCCCAAGCTTAATTTATGCTCGTCCTCAAGTAGGTAAATAATAAAAACAGAATTTTTTATGTGGAATGCTACCTAACATGTTTAGTAATGTAATCTTTCTTATTGTGGCATGAAATTTAGATACATAAGATTCAAAACAAAAGTTTAAAATTGACATAAAACAATAATACTTCAAGCATACTAATAAAGCAATCATGTCTTCTCAAAATATCATGGCTAAAGAAATTTATCCCGACAAAATCATATAATCTTGTCATGCTCTATCTTCATCACACAAAGTATTTATCATGCACAACCCCGATGACAAGCCAAGTAATTGTTTCATACTTTTAATGTTCTCAAGCGTTTTCAACTTTCACGCGATACATGAGTGTGAGCCATGGATATAGCACTATAGGTGGAATGGAATATGATGGAGGTTGTGAGGAGAAGATAAAAAAGAGAAAGTCTCGCATCAACTAGGCAAATTACTGGGCTATGGAGATGCCCATCAATTTATATCGATGCAAGTGAGTAGGGATTGTCATGCAATGGATGCACTAAAGCTATAAGTGTATGAAAGCTCAAAAGAAAACTAAGTGGGTGTGCATCCAACTTGATTGCTCACGAAGACCTAGGGTAATTGAGGAAGCCCATCATTGGAATATACAAGCCAAGTTCTATAATGAAAAATTCCCACTAGTATATGGAAGTGATAAAATAGGAGACTCTCTATCATGAAGAACATGGTGCTACTTTGAAGCACAAGAGTGGAAAAGGATAGTAACATTGTCCCTTCTCTTTTTCTTCTCATTTTATTCTCTTTTTTCTTTTCTTTTTGGGCTCTTTGAACTCTTTTTTCATCCTGGGATCTTTGGCCTGTTTTTTATTTGAAGTCCGGAGTATCATCCCAACTTTTGAGGGAATCATAGCTTCCATCATCCTTTCCTCACACGGAACAATGCTCTAATAATGATGATCATCACACTTTTATTTACTTACAACTCAAGAATTACAACTGGATACTAGAACACGTATATGACTCTATGTGAATGCCTCATGCATATGAGAACAATATGACAATGATGGTGTGTGTCATAACAAAAAGGAACAGTGGAAGTTGCATGGCAATATATCTCAGAATGGCTATGGAAATGCGATAATAGGTAGGTATGGTGGTTGTTTTAAGGAAGGTATATGGTGGGTTTAATGCATTGGTGAAAGTTGCGCGGTACTAGAGAGGCTAGCAAAGGTGGAAGGGTGAGAGTGCGTATAATCCATGGACTCAACATTAGTCATGAAGAACTCACATACTTATTGCAAAAATTTATTAGCCATCAAAGCAAAGTACTAATATGCATGCTCCTAGTGGGATAGGTTGGTAGGAGAACACCATCGCTCGTCCCCGACCACCACTCATAAGGAAGACAATAAAAAATAAATCATGCTCTAACTTCATCGCATAACGGGAGACCATACGTGCATGCTTCGAGAATCAAAAACCTTAACACAAATATTTTTACTGATCCACAATTACTCTATAGCATGACTCTAATATCACCATCTTTATATCTCAAAACAAAGGCAAGGAATTAAACTTCTCATATATTCAATAATCTTCATGTAAGTTTTTATTATATCCCTCTTAGATACCCATCATATTAGGACTAAATTCATACCCTAAGAAAATTGCCATAGTATTTTTAAGAATCTCAAAATAATATAAGTGAAGCATGTGAGTTCATCAATTTCTACAAAATAAAACCACCACCGTGCTCTAAAAATATATAAGTGAAGTACTAGAGCAACTTCCTAGCTCAAATGATATAAGTGAAGCACATAGAGTATTCTAATAAATTCACGATTAATGTGCATCCCTCTAAAAAGGTGTGTACATCAAGGATGATTGTGGCAAACTAAAAAGTAAAGATTCATACTCCTCCAAGACGCTCCAAGTAAAGCACATATCATGTGGTGAATAAAAATATAGCCTCAAGTAAATTTATCGATGGATTAAAGACAAAAGAGGGGATGCCATCCGGGGCATCCCCAAGATTAGATGCTTGGTTGTCCTTGAATATTACCTTGGGGTGCCTTGGGCATCCCCAATCTTAGGCTATTTTCACTCCTTATTCCGTAGTCCATCAAATCTTTACCCAAAACTTGAAAACTTCACAACACGAAACTCAACAGAAAACTCGTAAGCTCCGTTAGTATAATAAAACAAATCACCACTTTAGATACTGTTGTGAACTAATTATGAATTTATATTGGTGTTATATCTACTATATTCCAACTTCTCCATGGTTCATACCCCCAATACTACCGATAGATTCATCAAAATAAGCAAACAACACAAAGAAAACAGAATCTGTCAAAAATAGAATAGTCTGCAGTAATATGGAAATTTTGTATACTTATGTAACTCCAAAACTTCTGAAAAATTAGGATAACTTGGGAAATTTGTATATAAGTATTGTGTGAAAAATTCAAATCAAAAGAACATTTTTGTGCATTATTAAAATTCCAGAGCTGGGCAAAAGTTTCCGTTTTTCAGCAAAATCAAATCATCTACCACCATAGACCATCCCAAAGGCTCAACTTGGCACAAACATTAATTAAAACTCTTAAACACAATCAAAACAGTAGCATAATTGTGTAAACTCATAAAAACATAAAATAAAAATATTGGGTTGTCTCCCAACAACCGCTCTTCTTTAAAGCCTTTTAGTTAGGCGTTGATAATTTTAATGATGCTCACATTAAAGACAAAAAATTGAAGCACAAAGAGAGCATCATATAGCATGTCAAAAACAAGTTTAAGTCTAACATATTTCCCATGCATAGGCATTTTATAGGGAAAAGATTTATCAAGACAAGCAAAAACTAGCATATGCAAGGAAGAAGAAAGAAACAATAGCAATCTCAACATAATCAGAGGTAATTTAGTAACATGAAGATTTCTACAACCATATTTTCCTCTCTCATAATAATTTCATGTGGCATCATATTCAAATTAAACAATATATCTATCACATAACATATTCTCTACATGATCCACATGCATGCTAATTTGACACTCTTCGAAAATACTGGGATTATCATCAAATAAAGTCATGACCTCTCCAAACCCACTTTTACCAAAAAATTCATAAGATTGAACACTCTCCAAATATGTCGGATTATTTTTACCTAGAGTTTACACTCTTCAAAACCCGCTTCCAATATTATTGCAAACATATTCATCATAAAGATTAAATAAATTTTCAAGATCATAAGAAGCATCACCCCAATCTTGATCATTGCAATAAGTAGTGGATGCTACCTCTTGAGCTTGCGTTGGTTTTCCCTTGAAGAGGAAAGGGTGATGCAGCAAAGTAGCGTAAGTATTTCCCTCGGTTTTGAAAACCAAGGTATCAATCCAGTAGGAGACAACGCACAAGTCACCGAATACCTGCACAAACAATCAACAACTTGCACCCAACGCGGTAAAGGGATTGTCAATCCCTTCATGGTCACTTGCAAAAGTGAGATCTAATAGAGATAGATAAACGGTAAAGTAAATATTTTTGGTATTTTTGGTTTATAGATTAGAAAGTAAAGATTGCAAAATAGTAGATCGGAAACTAGTAAGATGTAAAAGAGATTCAATATAATGGAAAAGAGACCCGTGGGCCATAGGATTCACTAGTGGCTTCTCTCAAGATAGAAAATATTACGGTGGGTGAACAAATTACGGTCGAGCAATTGATAGAAAAGCGCATAGTTATGACGATATCTAAGGCAATGATCATGAACATAGGCATCACGTCCGTGTCAAGTAGACCGACTCCTGCCTGCATCTAGTACTATTACTCCACACATCGACCGCTATCCAGCATGCATCTAGAGTATTTACTTCATAAAGGACGGAGTAACGCATTAAGTAACATGACATGATATAGAGGAATTAACTCAAGCAATATGATGAAAACCCCATCTTTTTATCCTCGATGGCAATAATACAATACGTGCCTTGCTGCCCCTACTGTCACTGGGAAAGGACACCGCAAGATTGAACCCAAAGCTAAGCACTTCTCCCATTGCAAGAAAGATCAATCTAGTAGGCCAAACTAAACCAATATTTCGAAGAGACTTGCAAATATATAAAATCATGCATATAAGAATTCAGAGAAGAACCAAATAGTATTCATAGATAATCTTGATCATAAATCCACAATTCATCGGATCTTGGCAAACACACCGCAAAAGAATATTACATCGAGTAGATCTCCAAGAACATCGAGGAGAACATGGTATTGAGAACCAAAGAGAGAGAATAAGCCATCTAGCTAATAACTATGGACCCGAAGGTCTGTGGTAAACTACTCACGCTTCATCGGAGAGGTAATGGTGTTGATGTAGAAGCCCTCTGTGATCGAATCCCCCTCTGGCAGGAGCCGGAAAAGCTCCCTAGATGGGATCTCATGGGTACAGAAGGTTGCGGCGGTGGAAAAGTGATTTTGTGGCTCTCCTGGATGTTTTTAGGGTATAAGCGTATATATAGGCAAATGAACTAGGTCAGGGGAGCTACGAGGGGCCCACGAGGGTGGGGGCGTGCCCTACCCCCTAGGCGCGCCCTCCTGCCTCGTGGCCGCCTCTATGCCTCTCCGACTTGATCTCCAAGTCTTCTGGTTTGCTTTTGGTCCAAGAAAGATCATCGTGAAGGTTTCATTCCGTTTGGACTCCGTTTGGTATTCCTTTTCTGCGAAACTCTAAAATAGGCAAAAAAAATAGAAACTGGCACTGGCCCCTCGGTTAATAGGTTAGTCCCAAAAATAATATAAAATAGAATATAAATGCCTATTAAACATCCATAACAGATAATATAATAGCATGGAACAATCAAAAATTATAGATACGTTGGTACGTATCAAGCATCCCCAAGCTTAATTCCTGCTCGTCCTCGAGTAGGTAAATGATAAAAACATAATTTTTGATGTGGAATCCTACCTAACATATTTATCCATGTAATTTTCTTTATTGTGGCATGAATTTTCATATCCGAAAGATTCAAAACAAAAGTTTAATATTGACATAAAAATAATAATACTTCAAGCATACTAACAAGGCAATTATGTCTTCTCAAACTAACATGGCCAAAGAAAGCTCATCCATACAAAATCATATAGTTTGGCTATGCTCCATCTTCGTCACACAAAATATTCAAATCATGCACAACCCCGGTTTCAGCCAAGCAATTGTTTCATACTTTAGTATTCTCAAACTTTTTCAACTTTCACGCAATACATGAGCGTGAGCCATGTACATAGCACTATGGGTGGAATAGAATGGTGGCTGTGGAGAGGACAAAAAGAGGGAGATAGTCTCACATCAACTAGGCGTATCAACAGGCTATGGAGATGCCCATCAATAGATATCAATGTGAGTGAGTAGGGATTGCCATGCAACGGATGCATTAGAGCTATAAGTGTATGAAAGCTCAAAAAGAAACTAAGTGGGTGTGCATCCAACTTGCTTGCTCATGAAGACCTAGGGCATTTGAGGAAGCCCATTGTCGGTGTCAAAACCGGCGGATCTCGGGTAGGGGGTCCCGAACTGTGCGTCTAGGCGGATGGTAACAAGAGACAAGGGACACGATGGTTTTACCCAGGTTCGGGCCCTCTCGATGGAGGTAAAACCCTACTCCTGCTTGATTGATATTGATGATATGGGTAGTACAAGAGTGGATCTACCACGAGATCAAGGAGGCTAAACCCTAGAAGCTAGCCTATGGTATGATTGTTGTTGTTGTGTCCTACGGACTAAATCCCTCTGGTTTATATAGACACCGAGAGGGCTAGGGTTACACAGAGTCGGTTACAATGGTAGGAGATCTACATATCCGTATTGCCAAGCTTGCCTTCCACGCCAAGGAAAGTCCCATCCGAACACGGGACAAAGTCTTCAATCTTGTATCTTCATAGTCTTGGAATCTGGCCGATGATGATAGTTCGGCTATCCGGACACCCCCTAGTCCGGGACTCCCTCAGTAGCCCCCGAACCAGGCTTCAATGATGACGAGTCCGGCGCGTATATTGTCTTCGGCGTTGCAAGGCGGGTTCTCCTCCAAATTCCATGTGCTTGCCGAATAGTGTCCGGCTTCCTTATAAATATTGCGCTCCTTGGCTTCCACGCCCAATAATGGCCCTCTTCCACGTGTCGTATGAATGCGAAAAGCCAGGGTATTTTTACGTTTTACCCCCAAGCTGCACGAATAAGCTGCCTATAAGAGAGGCAAGAATCTAGATCCAAATCACACCATCCTCCTTCCGCGAGTACTCATCGGAGTGCTTCTGACAAAAATCCACTCCATCATGGACCATCGACGCGGCTCCTCCTCTCGCGCTCCCAGCCCTCAGCCAGGAGATTGGAGGAGATGTTCAGTCCCGCACAGCAAGCTGGTGACGCTCCAAGCGGAGGGATACCTTCCTCCGGCCTTCATGGTCCCGGTTCGAGCCGGGCTGGCCACCTACAAAGGCGGAAAGCAGGCGGAGAACACCCCCAATCCCTCCAAAGGAAAGCAGGTGTGCTTCGTCCCTTATCTAATAAGGGGGCTCAGATTTCCCATACATCCGTTTCTCCGGGGGCTCCTGGAGTTCTACGGACTCTAGCTTCATCACCTTACGCCCACCTCCATTTTGCATATCGCGGGTTTCGTAGCCCTTTGCAAGCTGTTCTAGGGCATCGAGCCCCATTTTGCGTTGTAGAAGAGATTGTTTTGCCTCGTACCCCGTTCTCATGAGGGGTCGATATATCAAGTGGGCGAAGCCAAAATATGGCGCATCGCCGGGACCGGATATCTAACCGAAACCCCGAAGAAGGCGTCCGAAGACTGGCCTTCGGAATGGTTTTATATGGAAGACACTCCACTGCCGGACCCAGTTCGGATCGGCCTCCCAGAGTTTAGCAGTGCTCCTCTGAAGAAACGCCTGAGTTGGTGCCCGCGGAGCCCTCAACGGGAAGATGACAGGAGCGTCCATTATCTGATGGGCCGGATAAAGTTGTTGGCTCATTCCGGATTGACCATGATTGGAGTCATGGCCACATGCATTATGCGAGGGGTGCAGCCGCTCCAATATAGGGGGCACCCCATGTGGGATTTCAACGGGGAGAATGACGCCGCCCGTCATGGCCGCAAGGGGCCGGGATCGGCCGCCGATCTGGTGAAGATCCTGTCCGGCTTGTACAAGAGGGAGAAGGAGGACTTCCTCCACACGAGTCCATTGAATGGATTCTCCATGAATAACCCTCGGAGCTGGGTAAGCGGACGTCTATCTATCCGATCCGTGCTTTCAAAGTTAAGTGTCTTATTTTATGATTTTGACGCAGGAACTGCGTCGGGATGTGGAGGGCATACACAGTCCGACTCCACAACCCGAGGATCCGGAAAGATCCCTTGATCCGGCCTCCGGAGAGGATCCGGACATAGAGGTGGAGCTGATTGACGGGGTGTTCCACCAACTTAGCATGGATAATGCTCTAGTCGCCATTACGGCTGACTACCCCGGTTTATCTCCGGCTTCCCAGGTAACTATGACCGGAGTCCTGACACCATTACTTCGTCCGTGCTTATTTCTGATCACCGTATACCAATGGTGTCTCACAGGAGGTGCCTTCAAGGCGGGAAGCCGATCCCGCGGCGGCTGACCAACAAGGGTCAGTTCGGCCCAACAGGCGGAAGAGGGGTGCGGCGCGAATCGAAACATCGCCGCAACGGTACGACACGCCACCATTTTTAAGGGAAAGATTCTTGGGAGGTATATTAATGCTCATGACTTTTCCAGGAGAAAGAGCGCTTGCCGGACTGTGTCTGGAGCGGTTTCCAATCAAGCCTCCGCCAGCCAGGCTCCAATGCCTGGTCCAGAGGGGGAGGCGAGCGCAAGGCGCGAGCCGGATGCTCCTCCAACGGAGGATACCGATAGGCTGTCCGCTACCAGGTCTGAGGTGGAGAGCGCCATGAATCACAGGCGCCGCCGGACAGTTCTTCGTGACGCGTGTTTCTCCCCGGAGGCGTTGAATGCCTTTAACGTGGGATACGCGCTCCTCCGTGCCGCTCAAGATGGTTTAACCAGAGCCACAGAACAGTATGTGAAACACATACAGGTAAGGAATTTTAATAGTTATATATGCCAGTAGCCCCCGAGACTTAAAGTAGTTAAAATAACTGATTTAAGGATCGTTTGATATGCAGGATCTTACGGACAAGAATACCCAATTGTCCCAGGAGCTTCAAGAGTGCAAGGCCCAACTTGAGGCCGCACTAGCCGCCGCAGGAGGAGACACAGAGACCCCCTCCGGTAACACATATTTTAAAAAGATAAGCGGTTTATGGCGTGCGGCGTGCGTATAAGTCTGACAATAATATTGCAGATGTTGTCGGACTTGATCCGGACAAGCAACAGCTACTACGCCGGCTGAAGGCCAGCGAGAGGGTGCTTATGAAGGTGCAGCAGGAGAGGAACAAACTCCAAGATGCCCACACCCAGCTGGGAGAAGAGCTAAAAGGTGTTCGGGCCCAGCTGTCTGGCTCCGTGAAGGAGAATCAGCGGCTTCGTCGCGGCATTTATAGTAAGTGCTTGAGCAAACTCTTTTGAAAAGAAGAGTTCGGCGAGGGAGGCGATTGACAGAAATATGTCTGTAGGTGTGCTCACGGGTCGTCCTGCGGAGGAAATGCCCGGTTCAACGGGTGATCTGCTTCCCGAGCTGCTGCAGCTGCACGAACGTGTTCGGCAGGCGATGAGCGGCGTCGTCTAGGCCTTATGGCCGTCCGTCTCCCTGCCCGAGGGTCTTGGAGGGCTTGCGGAGAAGCTTCAGGGAGCACGGCAGCGCTTCCATCTATGGAAGATATCGGCCTGTCATCAAGGCGCCCGGGAGGCTTGGGCCATGGTGAAGATGCGGTACACGAAGGCTGATCCGAACCACATGGCCGAGGTCGGACCTTTGGGGGCCGATGGGAAGGAGATTCCTGTGAGCTTAATGTACGGCCAAGTAGAGTTGGCCGCTAAATATTCCCAACGGGACTGTAAGCTAGACAGCCTATTAGATGGGATTGAAGAGGAGTACAATCAGTCAATTTGACGATGTAATCTAAAATGACATGTAAAATGCCTTCTAGCCGGATTGTAGATCGTTTGTCTTTGTGGACCTTTTTGCTTCAACCTCGGGACCCTAGAGTCTGGAGTGTGTCTGAATACCCTCACGGTTATGAAAAAACCGGGGCATGCATGGAGACCAGGCGTAGGGGTCATTAGTGCTTTATCAGACAAGTGCCCAACTAGTTATGTTATATTACATGGTTAGTAAGAAACATCTTCCAGGGAGTATAGTTCCGTTAGGGGTTCCTTTCCCTGGGAGGCATGCCCTAAAGTGCATGTCCGGACTGTGAAAAGAGCAGAAAAGCATCTGGGGGCAGATAAATAAATAAATAAATAATCATCTTTCAAGTCACTGACCGAATATTCCCTTAAGAACGCTAGATTTCGGCTTCACCCAGTCTGAGGTACACATCCGGCTGACCCGGCAGTAACAATCGCAGAGGTGCTCCCTTTACCTCCTAGCCGAACAATCGGGAACATAGGGGTAAGCACAGGAGCCAGGCAACCCAGCTTGGCCAAAACTTAAGTCATATCGATGCATATAATGGTGAATAAAAGGTACATGCAGAAGTTTGACACATGTGTTGGGCATAAAGCCCATAGAAATAAGCTTCTGTTAAAGAAGCCCCCAGGTATAATGAGTGCGAGTAGCACGTCAAGTGTGTGCGAACAATGCACAGATCAGCCCTCAAAGGCTCTATGAAAAGGGGAGGAGAAAATAGAGAAATAAAAGACAACTAAAGTACAAAATGTGGACGGAGGAAGGAGACGAACTCTGAGTCCGGCGCTAGGCGTAGAATCTTCGGAGGCGGGCTGCGTTCCATGGGTTCGGCTCGAGTCGGTTGTCCGATGCGTTTCGCAGACGGTATGCTCCGCCGGTCAGGACTTGGTCGATGATGAAGGGACCTTCCCATTTGGGCTTGAGTTTGTCCTTTTTCTTGTCTGGCAGGCGTAGAACTAGTTCGCCAACATTGTAAGTTTTTGCCCATACTTCTCTGCTTTGATATCTTCGGGTCTGCTGCTGATAGAATGCGGAACGAGCCTTCGCCACGTCGCGCTCCTCTTCTAGGGCGTCCAAACTGTCTTGCCGATCCAACTCGGCCTCTCTTTATTCATACATGCGCACGCGAGGTGAGTCATGAATTATATCGCAGGGCAAAACTGCCTCTGCGCCGTATACCATAAAAAATGGTGTGAATCCGGTAGTACGGTTTGGCGTGGTCCGCAGCCCCTAGAGTACGGAGTCAAGCTCCTCTACCCAGCGCGTGTTAGATTCCGTGAGGGACCGCACTAACCTGGGTTTGATGCCGCTCATGATTAGACCATTTGCTCATTCGACTTGACCGTTAGTTTGAGGGTGATAGACTGAAGCGTAGTCGAGCTTGATGCCCATATTTTTGCACTAGAGTTTAACCTCGTCGGCCGTGAAGTTCGTGCCGTTATCAGTGATGATGCTGTGGGGGACGCCATAACGGTGTACTACCCCAGATATGAAGTCTATCACAGGTCCGGATTCGGCCGTTTTAACTGGCTTGGCCTCTATCCATTTGGTGAATTTATCCACCATGACCAATAGGTATTTTTGCTTGTCGGTTCCCCCTTTAAGGGGTCCAACCATGTCAAGCCCCCAGACCGCGAACGGCCAGGTGATGGGTATAGTTTTGAGGGCGATGGGTGGCATGTGGCTTTGATTAGCAAAGAGCTGGCAACCGACACAATGTTGGACTATGTCCTGAGCATCTGCCCGGGCAGTCGGCCAATAAAATCCTGTACGGAAGGCCTTGCCCACAAGGGCCCGGGCTGCAGCGTGGTGCCCGCCGAGTCCGGCGTGAATTTCAGCCAGGAGATTTCGCCCTTCCTCTTCGGAGATGCACCTTTGAAGGACTCCGGTTGTGCTTTTCTTATAAAGTTCTCCCTCATGGACCTTGTAGGCTTTAGATCGCCGAACTATGCAGCAGGCCTCGTTTTGGTCTTCGGGAAGTTCCTGCCTAATTAAGTAGGCTAGGAATGGTTCTGTCCACGGGGCAATTACTGACATTATTTCGTGGGCTGAAGGTGTTATTTCATTGGCTGAGCCACCGATTGTGTTAGAATGTTCCGTGTTGGGTGGTGCAGTTGGTTCCGGGTTGTTATTTCCGGACTCCTCTTCCCATAATACGGATGGCTTAAGGAGCTGCCCCAGGAAGATGTTTGGAGGGACAGCGTCGTGTTTTGCGCCGATGCGTGCCAACACGTCGGCTGCCTGGTTATTATCCCAGGCTACATGGTGGAATTCGAGTCCTTCGAACCGAACTGACATTTTAAAGACGACATTGCGGTAGGCTTCCATTTTCGGATCCTTGGCGTCGAAGTCTCCATTTACTTGGGATATTGCAAGGTTTGAATCCCCGCGCACCTCTAGGCGTTGAATACCTATGGAGATTGCCATCCGGAGACCATGTAGAAGGGCCTCATATTCGGCTGCATTGTTGGAGTCTGTGTACATTATCTGAAGTACGTACTGTACTGTGTCAACGGTTGGGGACGTCAATACGACGCCAGCCCCCAAGCTGGCCAACATTTTGGAGCCGTCGAAATGCATGATCCAATTGGAGTATGCGCCGTACTCTTTAGGGAGTTCGGCTTCGGTCCATTCGGCAATGAAGTCAGCCAAAACTTGCGACTTTATAGCTCGCCGTGGTTTGTAGGTTATGTCGAATGGTAAGAGCTCAATGGCCCATTTTGCAATCCTGCCCGTCGCGTCGCGGTTGTTTATGATGTCGTTGAGAGGTACTTCGGAGGCCACTGTTATCGAACACTCTTGAAAGTAGTGTCGCAGCTTTTGTGATGCCATGAATACCGCGTACGCTATCTTTTGATAATGTGGATACCGGGACTTGCATGGGGTTAAGCAGTGGATACGTAGTACACTAGTTTTTGAAGAGGGAATTTGTGTCCTTCTGTTTCTCGTTCGACGACGAGTACCGCGCTGACAACTTGATGTGTTGCCGCGATATATAATAACATTGGTTCGCCCAGGTTAGGCGCGGCCAAGACCGGATTTGTTGCCAATATGGCCTTTATTTCTTCGAGTCCGGCTGTGGCAGCATCCGTCCATTCAAAGTGTTCGGTGCACCGGAGGAGGCGATAGAGGGGCAATGCCTTCCCTCCCAAACGGGAGATGAAGCGGCTTAGAGCCGCCACGCATCCAGTCAGTTTTTGTATTTGTTTGAGGTCTTTTGGGATATCCAATTGTGACAGAGCTCGGATCTTGGCTGGGTTTGCTTCAATTCCTCTACCGGATACAATGAAGCCCAAGAGCTTTCCGGCTGGTACGCCGAAAACGCATTTTTCTGGGTTAAGCTTGATGTCATATGCTCGGAGGTTGTCGAATGTGAGCCTCAAATTGTCTACTAGAGTTTTGACGTGTTTGGTCTTAACAACCACATCGTCTATGTATGCCTCCACTATTTTGACGATCTGGGTAGCCAGACATGTCTGAATCATGCGCTGGTATGTTGCGCCGGCGTTTTTGAGTCCGAAGGGCATTGTGTTGAAGCAGAATGGTCTGTATGGAGTAATGAATGCCGTTGCGGCCTGGTCTGTTTCCGCCATCTTGATTTGATGGTATCCGTAGTATGCGTCGAGGAAGCACAATGAATCGTGCCCTGCGGTAGCATCGATGATTTGGTCGATGCAGGGAAGGGGGAAAGGATCCTTTGGACAGGTCTTGTTAAGGTCTTTAAAATAGACACAAAGGCGAGGATTTGTCCTTTTTGGTACCATTACCAGGTTCGCTAGCCAGTTTGGATGTTTTATATCTCTGATGAATCCGGATTCTAATAGTTTGGCTAGCTCCTCTCCCATTGCCTGTCTTTTGGGTTCGGAAAATCGCCAAAGAGCCTGTTTGACTGGCTTGAATCCTTTTAGGATGTTTAGGCTGTGTTCTACCAGCCTGCGTGGGATTCCTGGCATATCTGAAGGGTGCCAGGCAAAAATGTCCCAATTTTCCCGAAGGAATTCTCGTAGTGCGGCGTCTACATCAGGGTTTAATTGTGCCCCAATGGAGGCCTTCTTTGTGGGGTCCGTTGGATTTTCCTAGAATTTGACTATTTCGTCCGCTGGTTTAAAAGAGGTGGACTTGGATCTCTTATCGAGTATCACATCGTCCCTGTTCACCGTGGAGCGCAGCGCAGTGAGTTCCTCTGCCGCTAGGGCTTCGGATAGTGCCTCCAGGGCTAGTGCGGCTGTCTTGTTTTTGGCGCGGAGTGCTATGTCCGGATCACTGACAAGAGTGATGATTCCATTGGGCCCGAGCATTTTAAGCTTCATGTATCCGTAATGGGGTATGGCTTGGAAAATTGTGAATGCCTCTCGCCCTAATAAAACGTGATATCCGCTGCTGAATGGGGCCACTTGGAACGTGACCTCCTCAGACCTATAATTGTCCGGCGAGCCAAACACCACATCAAGTGTAATTTTTCCTGTGCAGTGTGCTTCTCGACTAGGGATTATTCCCCTAAAGGTTGTGCTGCTTCGCTCAATGCGGCTCCAGTCTATTTCCATTTTTCAAAGGGTTTCCTCGTAGATGAGGTTTAATCCGCTGCCGCCATCCATGAGTACCTTGGTAAGACGAAAGTTGTCCACTATTGGACTGAGGACCAATGCGGCTGGTGCTCGGGCTGTTCGGAATTTAGGTTCGTCGCTGGCATTGAAGGTGATAGCCGTGTCGCTCCATGGATTTGTTGTTGCTACTTGGTAGACTTCGGTGAGGCTGCAGATTGTTCGTTTCCGCATATTATTTTATGCAAAAGTCTCGAAGACTGTTAATACCGTACTGGTATTGTTGGGATGGTTCTCCGGGGCTAGAAGCTCTTCGCCACTTTTGGCCACCTGCCGTAGTATCCAACATGCTCGAAGGCTATGTGTTGGAGTGGCGTCCTCTGTACTATGGATTTTACAGGGTCCGCTGAGCCATCCCTCCAGTACAGTTCCGTGCCCTTTATGGGGTTTTTGCTTTTTGGGTTTTGTCCCGGGTGCCTGAGCATGATGCGCCCTTTTGTTTCGGACTAGGGTTGTGTTCGGAGCCGGATTGTCCCAAAACTTAGTTTTGATTTTCCAGGTACTCTCCATCGCACAGTACTTTCGTACTATGGACGCCAGGTCGGCGAAGCGTGTAATTTCGCGGCGACTTATGGCGTTAGTGATTCCCTTGTCTGCGCAATTGTTGCAGAAAATTGAGATTGCGCTTTCCTCACGGCAGTTCTTTATCCTGTCCATAACCAGGAGGAATCTGGCCCAGTAATGATGTACTGTCTCTGTGGGCTCTTGCCGGATTTGAGATAGATCGCTTATGTTTGGGTGGGCGGGTGGAATTAAGTCCGGAACCCTGCCCAACTTGAGGCTCAAGGGCCGAAAAGTTTCCGAATTTGGAAGCTTGGATTGCTGGACGTTGTCCACTGAATCTGGTCCGCTGCCTGACTTTAGGTTCAGTACTTGATTGACGTCCGTCCCTCCGCGGGAATCCGGCATGGAGGGATCAGGAGTCCGGACATAACTGGTCTTTAATATAGAAGAAGAGTCGACGCGTTGTTCCTCTACCACCGCGACGTGGTGGGTAACCTGGGGAGAGCTAATCTCTCTCAGATCGGTTTTAAGCCCAATTTGATCGTAGTCTGTAGCGACTCCCAGGGTGGCGATGCGATCCAAGAGCTCGTTTACGGAAGAGAGCTCCATCGGATCCAGCTGCTCGGTGAATTCCGAGTTGACGTGAAGATTGCTTTTGATGACCCGAGAGGTCATCGTCGAAGCGTCGGCCGAACAGGCGGTCATAAGAAAACCACCTAGCCGGATAGTTTGGCCGGCGGCCAAAGCTCCTTTGGCAATGGTACCGTCTTTAAAGACGGGAAGAGGCATCCTTCCTGATCGTGACAACACAGAGGAACTCTCAATGAAAGCACCAATGTCGGTGTCAAAACCGGCGGATCTCGGGTAGGGGGTCCTGAACTGTGCGTCTAGGCAGATGGTAACAGGAGACAAGGGACACGATGTTTTTACCCAGGTTCGGGCCCTCTCGATGGAGGTAAAACCCTACTCCTGCTTGATTGATATTGATGATATGGGTAGTACAAGAGTGGATCTACCATGAGATCAAGGAGGCTAAACCCTAGAAGCTAGCCTATGGTATGATTGTTGTTGTTGTGTCCTATGGACTAAATCCCTCCGGTTTATATAGACACCGGAGAGGGCTAGGGTTACACAGAGTCGGTTACAATGGTAGGAGATCTACATATCCGTATCGCCAAGCTTGCCTTCCACGCCAAGGAAAGTCCCATCCGGACACGGGACGAAGTCTTCAATCTTGTATCTTCATAGTCTTGGAGTCCGGCCGATGATGATAGTTCGGCTATCCGGACACCCCCTAGTCCGGGACTCCCTCACCCATCGTTGAAATATACAAGCCAAGTTCTGTAATGAAAAATTCCGAGTAGTATATGAAAGTGACAAAATAAGAGACTCTCTATCTTGAAGATCATGGTGCTACTTTGAAGCACAAGTGTGGAAAAAGGATAGTAACATTGTCCCTTCTCTCTTTTTCTCTCATTTTTTTGATTGTCTTCTTTAGCCTTTTTTTAATTTCCTCACATGGGACAATGCTCTAATAATGATGATCATCACACTTCTATTTACTTACAACTCAAGAATTACAACTCAATACTTAGAACAAATTATGAGTCTATATGAATGCCTCTAGCGGTGTACTGGAATGTGCAATGAATCAAGAGTGACATGTATGAAAGGATTACGAACGGTGGCTTTGCCACAAATACGATGTCAACTACATGATCATGCAAAGCAATATGACAATAATGAATCGTGTCATAATAAATGGAACGGTGGAAAGTTGCATGGCAATATATCTCGGAATGGCTATGGAAATGCCATAATAGGTAGGTATAGTGGCTTTTTTAAGGAAGGTAAATGGTGGGTGTATGGTATAGACTAAAGTTGCGCGGCACAAGAGAGGCTAGCAATGGTGGAAGGGTGAGAGTGCGTATAATCCATGGACTCAACATTAGTCATAAAGAACTCACATACTTATTGCAAAAATCTACAAGTCATCAAAACCAAGCACTACACGCATGCTCCTAGGGGAAGGGTTGGTAGGAGTTAACCATCGCGCGATCCCGACCTCCACTCATAAGGAGGACAATCAAAGAGATACCTCATGCTTCAAATTTGTTACACAACAGTTACAATACGTGCATGCTACGGGACTCACAAGCCACAACACAAGTATTTCTCAAATTCACAATTACTCCACTAGCATGACTCTAATATCAGCATCTTCATATCTCAAAACAATCATAAAGAATCAAACTTCTCATAGTATTCAATGCACTTTTTATGAAAGTTTTTATTATATCCATCTTGGATGCCCATCATATATTAGGACTAGTTTTATAATCCAAGCAAATTACCATGTTGTTCTAAAAGACTCTCAAAATAATATAATCAAAGCATGAGAGTTCAACAATTTCTATAAAATAAAGCCACCACCGTGCTCTAAAAAGATATAAGTGAAGCACTAGAGCAATATTGCCTAGCTCAAAAGATATAAGTGAAGCCAATAGAGTATTCTAATAGATCTTGATTCATGCGTGTCTCTCCCAAGAGGTGTGTACAGCAAGTATGATTGTGGTAAACTAAAAATCAAAGACTCAAATCATACAAGACGCTCCAAGCAAAACACATATCATGTGGTGAATATAAATATAGCCTCAAGTAAAGTTACCGATAGACGAAGACGAAAGAGGGGATGCCTTTCGGGGCATCCCCAAGCTTAGGATTTTGGTTATCCTTGAATATTACCTTCGGGTACCTTAGGCATCCCCAAGCTTAGGTTCTTTCCACTCCTTATTCCATAGTCCATCAAATCCTTACCCAAAACTTGAAAACTTCACAACACAAAACTCGACAGAAAATCCCATGAGCTCCGTTAGAATAAGAAAATCAATCACCACTTTAAGGTACTGTTGCAAACTCATTCTTTATTTATATTGGTGCAATATCTACTGTATTCCAACTTCTCCATGGTTCATACCCCCTGATACTACCCATAGATTAATTAAAATAAGCAAACAACACGCGAAAACAGCATCTGTCAAAAACATAACAGTCTGTAGTAATCTGTAACTCTCGAATACTTCTGTAACTCCTAAAATTCTGAAATAAATTTTTGGACGTGAGGAATTTGTCTATTAATCTTCTTGAAAAAGAATAAACTCAAAATCACTCTTCTGTTAAGAATGACAAATAATCTCGTGAGCGCAAAAGTTTCTATTTTTCAGCAAGATCAAATCAACTTTCACCCAAGTCTTCCCAAAGGTTCTACTTGACACAAACACTAATTAAAACATTAAACAACATCTAACCAGAGGCTAGATGTATTATTTATTACTAAACAGGAGCAAAAAACAAAGAACAAAAATAAAATTGGGTTGCCTCCCAACAATCGCTATCGTTTAACGCCCCTAGCTAGGCATAAAAACGTGAATAGATCTAGGTATTGCCATCTTTGGTATGCAATCCATAAGTGGCTCTCATAATAGATTCATAAGGCAATTTAATTTTATTCCTAGGAAACTGTTCCTGTCTTTCCTTAACGGAAATTGGAATCTAATGTTTCCTTCTTTCATATCAATAATTGCACCAATCATTCTAAGGAAAGGTCCACCAAGAATAATAGGACATGTGGGATTGCAATCTATATCAAGAACAATGAAATCTACGAGCGCATAATTCCCGTTTGGAACAATAATAACATTATTAATCCTTCCCATAGGTTTCTTAATAGTGGAATCTGCAAGATGCAAATTTAAAGAACAATCATCAAATTCACGGAAACCTAACACATCACACAAAGTTTTTGGAATCGTGGAAACACTAGCACCCAAATCACACAAAGCATAACATTCATAATCTTTAATATTAATATTAATAGTAGGTTCCCACTCATCATAAAGTTTTCTAGGGATAGAAACTTCTAGTTCAAGCTTTTCTTCAAAAGATTGCATCATAGCATCAACAATATGTTTAGTAAAAGCTTTATTTTGATTATAAGCATGAGGAGAATTTAACATGGATTGCAACAAGGAAATACAATCTATTAAAGAACAATTATCATAATTAAATTCCTTGAATTCCCAAAGAGTGGGTTTATTGCTACTTAAAGTCTTGACCTCTCCAATCCCACTTTTATCAATTTTTGCATCTAGATCTAAAAACTCTGAATCATTAGGATGCCTTTTAACTAAAGTTGACTCATCTCCAGTCCCATCTTTATCAAGATTAATATTGGAAAACAAAGATTTAATAGGAGTCACATCAATCACTTTTAGATCTTCATCATTATTATCATGAAAACTAGAAGAACACACTTTTACAAACCAATCTTTTTTTGCATGCATCTTAGTGGTTCTTTCTTTGCACTCATCAATGGAAATTCTCATGGATTTGAGAGACTCATTGATATCATGATTAGGTGGGATAGATACAAGTTCCAAAGAATCAACATCAAGAGAGGTTCTATCCACGTTCCAAGCCAAATCATCAATCTTGAGAAATTTTTCTTCAATTAAAGCATTGAAATTCTTTTGCAAACTCATAAATTCTTTAACAATATTCTCAAAATCAGAGGGCATCTTATTAAAATTTACATAAGAGTTATTGTAGGAATGACCATAATTATTAGAGGGATTACTAGGAAACGGACTAGGATTAAAATTGCCTCTATATGCGTTGTTACCAAAATTGTTCCTACCAACAAAATTCACATCCATAGAGTCATTATTATTCTCAATCAAAGTGGAGAAAGGCATATCATTAGGATCAGAAGAAACACTTTGATTATCAAATAATTTCATAAGTTCATCCATCTTTCTACTCAAAACATTAATCTCTTCAATTACATGAACCTTTTTACTAGTTGATCTTTCGGTGTGCCTGTCGGTGTTAAATCCGATGGATCTCGGGTAGGGGCGCCCAAGTTGTACGTCTGAGGATCAATACTAACAATGGAGAAGGGATGCAATGTTTAGCCAGGTTCGGGCCCTCTTAATGGAGGTAAAACCCTACTCCTGCTTGATTATATTCGAGGGTATAGGGGTTACAAGAGTTGATCTACCACGGGATCAGTTTGGGCTAACCCTAGATAGCCAGCCTAGCGATATTATGATCCTGCCTCCGTTCTACCCTCCGATTTATATAGACATCGGAGGGGCTTATGGTTTGTACAAATTTGGTTTTACAGAAAGGAATAACATATCCAGACACATATACTTGCCATCCACGCATGCGAGAGTCCCCACCGGATACGGGAGAGGATCTTCGGTCTTGTATCTTGACGGCCCATCAGTCCGGCCCACATCAGTAGACCGGATGCCCGAGGACCCCCGAATCTAGGACTCTCATAGTAGCCCCTGAACTAGTCTTCACTGTTGATATGTATGGCGCACAGATTGTCTTCGGCATTGCAGGACGGATTTCTCAAAGAATACACATCGGCTTTCCTCTGTAAAAAGAAGTGTATATGGCTTTTCGCAATAATCACAACCCTTAGCCGCGAAGGTAGGATAAATATTCTTATAACACTTCCGCACTGCATGTTCAATGCAAGTGCACGTCATTCTTTGAACCAAGTGTGCTGCAGTACTCACACGAGTGAACTTCTCGTCGGAAAAAACAGCACACGTTGTTTCTTTGTACTGTTTTCGCTCTAGTTTTTTAACCGTTTATCAGAATGAGGCGTGTAATATACCGTTCAAAAGCTATGGATTAGGCGCAACTTCATAATGTTGAATACTTTTTTTGAGATTCCACACGGTTTAAGAGCAGTTTTGAAAATGGTGCGGCCCATGACGAGTGGCAGCGAGTGTTTTTTTGTGATTTCTTCTAAACCGCTCATCGGAACGAAGCAAATGATACACCGTTGGAAAGATATCGTCGAGTTGCTTCTTTTTTATATCTATCATTTTCTCTAATTCGTTACGGTTTAAGAGCAGTTTCAAATTTACTAAATTGCGGAATTCTGTTTTTCAAAAAAAATCAAATTTTCGGTACTGTTTTCGCTCCAGTTTTTTAACCGTTTGTCGAAACGAGGCGCGTAATATACTGTTGAAAAGCTATGGATGAGGCGCAACTTTCATATGTTGAAATGTTTTTGAGATTCCTTACAGTTTTAAGTTAATTTTGAAAATTGTGTGGCGGACGATGAGTGGCAGCGGCCGTTTTTTGCAAAAACCGCTGGTCGGAATGATTCAAACGACATGCCTTTGGAAAGATATCGACGAGGCAGAACTTTTTCATGTAGAACAATCTCTCTAATTCCTTACGATTTAAGAGGAATTTTGAATTTATCGAAATGCGGACACTGTTTTTTGCAACACCCAAATCGACGTGCGTACTTCATCCGACTGAAAACCACACTGCTTCAGACTGAAACCGCACTGCATCAAATGGTCAAAAGAACTGTAGTATTTTTTTGTCCTTTTTCTAACCTTTTTGATGAAACATATGGTACCCCGTGGGATGAGTGCAGTGCACATTAGAGGAAAAGTGAACCGTGACACAAAACGAAGTGGAGTACATTGGTTTGTTGTCATTTGTCCGAACTGAATTACCGAGGCTAGTGTGCTGCATTTTTCGATAAAACACTTTGTAAAGTTTTACATGGTTGAGGTTAGTGAACTTCAGGCCTGAGTGCCGAGACGAAGCAAGTGTACTGCATCAAATGTTTTCTTCTTTTTTTGCAAACGCTTTCTAAAGCTTTTGCATGGTTGAGGTTAGTGAACTTTCCTTGCACCCACGCACCATACTGCAGTACTCCTATCGCACCACAAACCAAGCACTAGACGTCTCCCACAAGAGAACTGCACTGCAAGACTACAAACAAAATAAAAATAAAAAAGACGGAATTGCATGCACACACGCTCCGCACCACGCGAACAGAGTCAGGGATACCACGATTTTATCAAGACTTTTGCATAGGCGGCTCGGGGTAGAGGCCCTCCTCTGCAGACTGCAGTTGTTTTTTGCCCAAGTGTACTACTTTTGCAATCAGCACATGTCCTTCAATATATAAACTAAACATACACCATTTTTCTCATGCAACGAGCTGAAAAAAACAAAAAAGTGAGCTGCAAAAATTGCCCGCAAGTTGATGATGGCCACGCGCGCTACTGACTAATCCGACTATTCTTGCGCCCACAATAAAGAAGTGCACTTCATGACGAGTAGATGATGGCTATGCGCGCCTACTGTGTGGACTGCTCCAGCGACACCATTGCGTTGTTCATCCTAGAGAGAAGGAATGAGTTAGTGCACGGTTTTGCCAATGATGGGGACGAAGTGAGCTGCAATTGAACCCAAAAAAATGCCACGCCGGATGAAGTGAGCTGAAGTTGTACATGCACACACTAACAAATTGCACATGTACAAATACTTAACTGCACAAAAACTTACGGTGAACCTCATCTCCAACGGTGGTGTAGATGCCGCTCGGCAGGCGTCGAGGAATGCCAGGGGGAGGTGACTGCATGCACGCCACGCTGGGACTGCATGGAAGCGGTAACAGACTGCACCTCGAAAGGGTCACCACGGTCGTGCTACTCCATCGGCAGAGGAGGGGAGGTCGAACTGAGGGTCGGGCGCCCGTGGAGTACACTCCCTCCTCCCTCTGCCCACCTACACGGCGCACTGCACTCACACGCACGACCGAACCGCACGCAAGAGCTGCAGCCACACCACACTGCACAGTACGACACACCGAATCGCACGACAAACCTCACCGAACTGCATAGCCATTCCGGCAAGTGGTGGTTAGGGCGAGGTGAGGTTCCGAGGCAGATCGGACGAGGGGTGGTGTGGGATGGGGCGTGGGGCACTGATTTCCTCCAAAAATAAAAAAATGAACTACAACAACCTCAACGCTGGTGTGGTGCTGTTCGTCGGTGGGGAGAAGAAGCAGGGGAAGCCGGTGCACCAGGGAGAATCTCCAGGCCAAGAGGGCTGGCTGCGGCGGAGCTAGGGGTGGACCTATTGGGGGTAGGTGAAGTGATCCCTGGCCGGGCCGGAGATGAGGCCATGACGAGGAGGAGAGGGGAGGTGTAGGCGAGCACAGCGGTGGACCGGGTGCTCATCGCCGGATCCCACAGGGAAATGGAGTGGGGCGGCACCGTATGGGGAGGAGCCGACCCAGGTTGAGGTGGGTGGAAGAAGGCAACTGGGGCTCCGCGGGAGGCCACGGCATCAGGGTGGCTACCAGAGGCTAATGGTGAGGCCACGGCCATGTGCTGGCCTGATCCAGCGCGGGGAGGAGTAGGTGGACACCTGGGTGCCTGTGGCGGCCGGATCTGAAGGGTGGCCGAGGTCAGGGCAGGATGGCAACGCGCGCTGAGATCCGAAGGGTGGTGGTGGGAACTCTCATGGATCTCACCGGAAAAACAACAGCGATGCGTGCGCCGCGGCAGCGAGCACATGAAGAAGGCTGGAGGCAGGGAGAAAGAAGGTAGGAGTGCGCCGTGGCGGCGAGCAGAGGAAGAAGGCCGGAGGCAGGGAGGAAGAAGGTAGGAGTGCGCTGGAGTTTGTGGTGGTTCAGGGGATGGGGCTCGGGAAGAAGGGTCTGGGCGGCGGCATCGGTGGTTGCGGGGGAAGGTTGCATCGAGAGAAGTTGGGTCGTGGGATTTCACGTTGGGTCGAGGTGGGTTAGGGTGTTATCAGAATAAGGTTATTAGAATAAGGTCTTAAGGGTGTTATTAGAATAGACCCACCCTATATATATATATATGTGTGTGTGTGTGTGTGTGTGTGTGTGTGTGTGTGTGTGTGTGTGTGTGTGTGTGTGTGTGTAATAGAAAAGGAGAATAGTGTCTTTTATTAACAAGTTTTGCGGCGAAGCGTCAGACTTGACCTCTCGCCAGAACCGTTTTCACAACCCGCGTTCCGTGTTTCGAGGCCACACCTCATTGACACGTCTGGTCAAAAACAGAGATCGTGCCCACTTAATACGAGATTGCGTGCTACCTCTTGAGCATTGCGTTGGTTTTCCTTGAAGAGGAAAGGGTGATGCAGCAAAGTAGTGTAAGTATTTCCCTCAGTTTTTGAGAACTAAGGAATCAATCCAGTAGGAGGCTCCTCAAAAGTCCCACACACCTACACAAACAAACAAGAACCTCGCAACCAACGCAATAAAGGGGTTGTCAATCCCTTCACGGCCACTTGCGAAAGTGAGATCTGATAGAGATAATATGATAAGATAAATTTTTTGGTATTTTTATGATATAGATTGGAAAATAAAAGATGCACATAAAAGTAGATGGAAAACTTATATGATAAAAGTTAGACCCGGGGGGCATAGGTTTCACTAGTGGCTTCTCTCAAGATAGCATAAGTATTACGGTGGGTGAACAAATTACTATCGAGCAATTGATAGAAAAGCGCATAGTTATGAGATTATCTAGGCATGATCATGTATATAGGCATCACGTCCGTGACAAGTAGATCGACTCCTGCCTGCATCTACTACTATTACTCCACACATCGACCGACTCCTGCCTGCATCTAGAGTATTAAGTTCAAGAAGAACAGAGTAACGCATTAAGAAAGATGACATGATGTAGAGGTATAAACTCATGCAATATGATATAAACCCCATCTTTTTATCCTCGATGGCCACAATACAATACAATACAATACAATACGTGCCTTGCTGCCCCTGCCGTCACTAGGAAAGGACACTGCAAGATTGAACCCAAAGCTAAGCACTTCTCCCATTGCAAGAAAGATAAATCTAGTAGGCCAAACCAAACTGATAATTCGAATAGACTTGCAAAGATAACAAATCATACATAAAGGAATTGAGAGGAGATTCAAATATTTCTCATAGATAAACTTGATCATAAACCCACAATTCATCGGATCTCGACAAACACACCGCAAAAAGAGTTACATCGAATAGATCTCCAAGAAGATCGAGGAGAACTTTGTATTGAGATTCAAAGAGAGAGAAGAAGCCATCTAGCTAATAACTATGGACCCGAAGGTCTGTGGTAAACTAGTCACAACTCATCGGGGAGGCCTTGGAGATGATGTAGAGGCCCTCCATGGTCGATTCCCCCTCCGGCGGAGCGCCCGCGAAGGCGTCTGATACGTCTCCAACGTATCTATAATTTTTTATTGTACCATGCTATTATATTAACCGTTTTGGATGTTTTGGGGCTTTACTTTACACTTTTATATCATTTTTGGGACTAACCTACTAATCGGACGCCCAGCCCGAATTGCTGTTTTTTTGCCTATTTTAGTGTTTCGAAGAAAAGGAATATCAAATGGATTCCAAATGGAATGAAACCTTTGGGAGCAATCTGTTTGGAACAAACGTGATCCAGGGGACTTGGAGTGGATGTCAAGCAACAATCGAGGCGGCCACGAGGGTGCCCGGCGCGACCCCTGGGGGTGGGCGCGCCCCCACCCTCGTGGGCCCCTCGAGCGTCCACTGACCTACTTCTTCCTCCTATATATACACCCGTACCGTGAAACCATCAGAATAGACCAAGAAAACCTAATTACACCGCCGAAACCTTCTGTATCCGCGAGATCCCATCTTGGAGCCTTCGTCGGCGCTCTGCCGGAGGGGGAATCGACCATGGAGGGCCTCTACATCATCTCCAAGGCCTCTCCTATGAGTTGTGAGTAGTTTACCACAGACCTTCGGGTCCATAGTTATTAGCTAGATGGCTTCTTCTCTCTCTTTGATTCTCAATACAAAGTTCTCCTCGGTCTTCTTGGAGATCTATTCGATGTAACTCTTTTTGCGGTGTGTTTGTCGAGATCCGATGAATTGTGGGTTTATGATCAAGTTTATCTATGAGAAATATTTGAATCTCCTCTGAATTCTTTTATGTGTGATTATGTTATCTTTGCAAGTCTCTTCGAATTATCAGTTTGGTTTGGCCTACTAGATTGATCTTTCTTGCAATGGGAGAAGTGCTTAGCTTTGGGTTCAATCTTGTGGTGTCCTTTCCCAATGATAGCAGTGGCAGCAAGGCACGTATTGTATTGTTTCCATCGAGGATAAAAAGATGGGGTTTATATCATAATGCATGAGTTTATCCCTCTACATCATGTCATCTTTCTTAATGCGTTACTCTGCTTCATGAACTTAATACTCTAGATACAGGCAGGAGTCGGTCGATGTGTGGAGTAATAGTAGTAGATGCATAATCATTTCGATCTACTTGCCACGGACGTGATGCCTATATACATGATCATGCCTAGATAATCTCATAACTATGCGCTTTTCTATCAATTGCTCGACAATAATTTGTTCACCCACCGTAATACTTATGCTATCTTGAGAGAAGCCACTAGTGAAACCTATGGCCCCCGGGTCTATCTTTTATCATATAAGTTTTCCATCTACTTTTATTTGCATCTTTTACTTTCCAATCTATATCGTAAAAATACCAAAAATATTTATTGTATCATATTATCTCTATTAGATCTCACTTTCGCAAGTGGCCGTGAAGGGATTGACAACCCCTTTATTGTGTTGGTTGCGTGGTTCTTGTTTGTTTGTGCAGGTGCGTGGGACTTCTGAGGAGCCTCCTACTTGATTGATACCTTGGTTCTCAAAAACTGAGGGAAATACTTATGCTACTTTGCTGCATCACCCTTTCCTCTTCAAGGAAAACCAATGCAAGCTCAAGACGTAGCAAGAAGGATTTCTGGCACCGTTGCCGGGGAGGTCATTGCTCAAGTCAAGACATACCAAGTACCCTCACAAACTCATCTCCCTCGCATTATATTATTTGCCATTTGCCTCTCGTTTTCCTCTCCCCCACTTCACCCTTGCTGTTTTATTCGCCCTCTCTTCCCCAATCTCCTCTCTCTCTTTCACTTGCCTTTTTGTTTGCTTGTGTGTTGGATTGCTTGTCACGATGGCGCAAGATAATACCAAATTGTGTGACTTTTCCAATACCAATAATAATGATTTCCTTAGCACTCCAATTGCTCCTCTTAATGATGTTGAATCTTGTGAAATCAATGCTGCTTTGTTGAATCTTGTTATGAAAGATCAATTCTCCGGCCTTCCTAGTGAAGATGCCACTACTCATCTAAACAACTTTGTTGATTTGTGTGATATGCAAAAGAAGAAAGATACGGTTAATGCTATTGTTAAATTGAAGTTATTTCCGTTTTCACTTAGAGATCGTGCTAAAACTTGGTTTTCGTCTTTGCCTAAGAATAGTATTGATTCATGGAACAAGTGCAAAGATGCTTTTATCTCTAAGTATTTTCCTCCCACTAAGATCATCTCTCTTAGGAACGATATTATGAATTTTAAACAACTTGATCATGAGCATGCTGCCCAATCTTGGGAAAGAATGAAGTTAATGATTCGCAATTGCCCTACTCATGGTTTGAACTTATGGATGATCATACAAATTTTTTATGCCGGATTGAATTTTGCTTCTAGAAATCTTTTAGATTTGGCGGCCGGAGGCACTTTTATGGAAATCACCTTAGGAGAAGCTACTAAACTCCTTGATAACATTATGGCTAATTATTCTCAATGGCACGCCGAAAGATCTACTAGTAAAAAAGTGCATGCTATAGAAGAAATTAATGTTTTGAGTGGAAAGATGGATGAACTTATGAAATTGTTTGCTGATAAGAGTACTCCTATTGATCCTAATGATATGGCTTTGTCTACCTTGGTTGAGAATAATTATGAATCTTTGGATGTGAATTTTGTTGGTAGGAATAATTTTGGTAACAATGCTTATAGAGGAAACTTTAATCCTAGACCGTTCCCTAGTAATTCCTCTAATAATTATGGTAATTCCTACAACAACTCTTATGCAAATTTTAATAAGATGCCCTCGGATTTTGAGAATAGCGTTAAAGAATTTATGATCTCTCAAAAGAATGTTAACACTTTGCTTGAAGAAAAATTGCTTAAAGTTGATGATTTGGCTAGGAACGTTGATAGGCTTTCGCCTGATGTTAATTCTTTGAAACTTATATCTACTCCACCTAAGCATGATGTAAATGAGTCTCTCAAAGCCATGAGAATTTCCATTGATGAGAGCAAAGAAAGAACCGCTAGGTTGCGTGCTAAGAAAGGTTGCTTTGTAAAAACGTGTTCTTCTAGTTTCCATGAAAATAATGATGAAGATCTAAAAGTTATTGGTGTGTCCCCTATTAAATCCTTGGTTTGCAATATGAATCTTAATAATGATGGGACTGGAGATGAGTCAACTTTAGTTAAAAGGCGTCCTAATCATTCGGAGTTTTTAGATCTTGATACTAAATTTGGTAAAAGTGGGATTGGAGAGGTCAAGACTTTAAATAGCATTGAACCCACTATCTTGGATTTCAAGGAATTTAATTATGATAATTGTTATTTAATAGATTGTATTTCCTTGTTGCAATCCGTGTTGAATTCTCCTCATGCTTATAGTCAAAATAAAGCTTTTACCAGACATATTGTTGATGCCTTGATGCAATCTTATGAGGAAAAACTTGAATTGGAAGTTTCTATACCTAGAAAACTTTATGATGAGTGGGAACCTACTATAAATATTAAAATTAAAGACCATGAGTGCTATGCTCTATGTGATTTGGGTGCTAGTGTTTCCGCGATTCCGGAAACTTTATGTGATGTGCTAGGTTTCCATGATTTTGATGATTGCTCTTTAAATTTGCACTTTGCGGATTCCACCGTTAAGAAACCTATGGGAAGGATCAACGATGTTCTTATTGTTGCAAATAGGAATTATGTGCCCGTAGATTTTATCGTTCTTGATATAGATTGCAATCTTTCATGTCCTATTATTCTTGGTAGACCTTTTCTTAGAACGATTGGTGCAATTATTGCTATGAAGGAAGGGAATATTAGATTCCAATTTCCATTAAGGAAAGGCATGGAACACTTCCCTAGAAAGAAAATTAAATTACCTTATGAATCTATCATGCGAGCTACTTATGAATTGAATGCCAAAGATGGCACTACTTAGATCTATCCTCGCTTTTATTCCTAGCTAGGGGCGTTAAACGATAGCGCTAGTTGGGAGGCAACCCAATTTTATTTTTGTTTCTCGCTTTTTGCTTCTGTTTAGTAATAAATATTTCATCTAGCTTCTGTTTAGATGTGTTTTCATGTTTTAATTAGTGTTTGTGCCAAGTAGAACCTATAGGATAACCTACAGTGATAGTTAATCTGATTATGCTGAAAAACAGAAACTTCTGTGCACAAAAAAGTAATTTTAGTAATTCACAGAAACATGCTTTTGTGTTGACTATTTTTGCTGTAGATCAATAGACAAATTTCCCAGGACTTCCTATTTTTTTTAGGATTTTTACAGTTCCATAAGTATTCTAGAGTTACAGATTGCTACAGACTGTTCTGTTTTTGACAGTTCTGTTTTTCGTGTGTTGTTTGCTTATTTCGATGCATCTATGGCTAGTATCAAGGGGTATGAACCATAGAGAAGTTGTAATACAGTAGGTTTAGCACCAATATAAATAAAGAATTAGTTCATTACAGTACCTTATGTGGTGGTTTTTCTTCTTGCACTAATGGAGCTTATGAGATTTCCTGCTGAGTTTTGTGTTGTGAAGTTTTCAAGTTTTGGGTAAAGATTTGATGGACTATGGAATAAGGAGTGGCAAGAGCCTAAGCTTGGGGATGCCCATGGAACCCCAAGATATTCAAGGATAACCAAAAGCCTAAGCTTGGGCATCCCCTCTTTCGTCTTCGTCTATCGGTAGCTTTACTTGGAGCTATATTTTTATTCGCCACATGATATGTGTTTTGCTTGGAGCGTCATGTATGATATGAGTCTTTGCTTTTTAGATTTCCACAATCATCCTTGATGTACACACCTTTTGGGAGAAACCCACATGATTTAGAATTTATTATAATACTCTATGTGCTTCACTTATATCTTTTGAGCTAGATAGTTTTGCTCTATGTGCTTCACTTATATCTTTTGAGCTAGATAGTTTTGCTCTATGTGCTTCACTTATATCCTTTAGAGCACGGCGATGGTTTAATTTTGAAGAAATTGTTGATCTCTGATGCTTCATTTATATTATTTTGAGAGTCTTTTAGAACAGCATGGTATTTGCTATGGTTATAAATTTGGTCCTAGAATGATGAGCATCCAAGTTGGGCATAATAAAAACTATCATAGAAAGTGAATTGGATGCTAAGATCAATTTGATAATTGATAATTGTTTTGAGATATGAGGATGGTGATATTAGAGTCATGATAGTTGGGTAATTGTGAATTTAAAGAATACTTGTGTTGAAGTTTGTGATTCTCGTAGCATGCACGTATGGTGAACCGCTTTGTGATGAAGTTGGAGCACCATTTTATTTATTGATTGTCTTCCTTATGAGTGGCAGTCGGGGACGAGCGATGGTATTTTCCTACCAATATATCCCCCTAGGAGCATGCGCGTAGTACTTTGTTTTCAATGGCTTGTAGATTTTTGCAATAAGTATATGAGTTCTTTATGACTAATGTTGAGTCCATGGATTATACGCACTCTCACCCTTCCACCATTGCTAGCCTCTCTTGTGCCACGCAGCTTTCGCCGGTACCATACACCCACCATATACCTTCCTCAAAACAGCCACCATACCTACCTATTATGGCATTTCCATAGCCATTCCGAGATATATTGCCATGCAACTTTCCACCGTTCCGTTTATTATGACACGCATCATCATTGTCATATTGCTCTTTGCATGATCATGTAGTTGACATCGTATTTGTGGCAAAGCCACCTCCATAATTTTCATACATGTCACTCTTGATTCATTGCATATCCTGGTACACCGCCGGAGGCATTCATATAGAGTCATATTTTGTTCTAAGTATCGAGTTGTAATCTTGAGTTGTAAGTAAATAAAAGTGTGATGATCTTCATTATTAGAGCATTGTCCCAAGTGAGGAAAGGATGATAGAGACTATGATTCCCCCACAAGTCGGGATGAGACTTCGGACTTTACAAAAAAAAGAGAAAGGCCAAATTAAGAAAAAGAAAGGCCAAATAAAAATATGAGAGAAAAAGAGAGAAGGGACAATGCTACTATCCTTTTTATCACACTTGTGCTTCAAAGTAGCACCATGATCTTCATGATAGAGAGTCTCCTATGTTGTCACTTTCATATACTGGTGGGAATTTTTCATTATAGAACTTGGCTTGTATATTCCAATGATGGGCTTCGTGAGCAAGCAAGTTGGATGCACACCCACTTAGTTTATTTTGTTGAGCTTTCATACATTTATAGCTCGAGTGCATCGTTGCATGGCAATCCCTACTCACTCACATTTACAGCTATTAATGGGCACCTCCATAGCCCGTTGATATGCCTAGTTGATGTGAGACTATCTTCTCCCTTTTTGTCTTCTCCACAACCACCATTCTATTCCACATATAGTGCTATGTCCATAGCTCACGCTCATGTATTGCGTGAAAGTTGAAAAAGTTTGAGATTACTAAAGTATGAAACAAATGCTTGGCTTGTCATCGGGGTTGTGCATGATCAAATACTTTGTGTGATGAAGATAGAGCATAGCCAGAATATATGATTTCGTAGGGATAACTTTCTTTAGCCATGCTATTTTGAGAAGACATGATTGCTTTATTAGTATGCTTGAAGTATTACTATTTCTTATGTCAATATGAACTTTTATTTTGAATCATTTGGATCTGAACATTCATGCCACAATAAAGAAAATTACATTAAGAATTATGCTAGGTAGCATTCCACATCAAAAATTATGTTTTTATTATTTACCTACTCGAGGACGAGCAGGAATTAAGCTTGGGGATGCTTGATACGTCTCCAACGTATCTATAGTTTTTGATTGTTCCATGCTATTATATTACCCCTTTTGGATGTTTTGGGGCTTTACTTTAAACTTTTATATCATTTTTGGGACTAACCTACTAACCGGAGGCACAACCCGAAATGTGTTTTTTTGCCTATTTCAGTGTTTTGAAGAAAAGGAATATCAAACGAAGTCCAAACGGAATGAAACCTTCGGGAGTGATCTTTTTGGAACAAACGTGATCCATGGAACTTGGAGTGGACGTCAAGCAACACCCGAGGCGGCCACGAGGGTGCCCGGGGCGCCCCCTGGGGGTGGGCGCGCCCCCACCCTCGTGGGCCCCTCGAGCGTCCACCGACCTACTTTTTCCTCCTATATATACACCCGTACCCTGAAACCATCAGAACAGACCACGAAAACCTAATTCCATCACCGCAACCTTCTGTATCCGCGAGATCCCATCTTGGAGCCTTCGCTAGCACTCCACCGAAGGGGGAATCGACCATGGAGGGCCTCTACATCATCTCCAAGGCCTCTCCTATGAGTTGTGAGTAGTTTACCACAGACCTTCGGGTCCATAGTTATTAGCTAGATGGCTTCTTCTCTCTCTTTGATTCTCAATCCAAAGTTCTCCTCGATCTTCTTGGAGATCTATTCGATGTAACTCTTTTTGCGGTGTGTTTGTTGAGATCTGATGAATTGTGGGTTTATTATCAGGTTTATCTATGAGAAATATTTGAATCTCCTCTGAATTTCTTCATGTGTGATTAAGTTATCTTTGCAAGTCTCTTCGAATTATCAGTTTGGTTTGGCCTACTAGATTGATCTTTCTTGCAATGGGAGAAGTGCTTAGCTTTGGGTTCAGTCTTGCGTTGTCCTTTCCGAGTGACAGCAGGGGCAGCAAGGCATGTATTGTATTGTTGCCATCGAGGATAAAAAGATGGGGTTTATATCATATTGCATGAGTTTATCCCTCTATATCATGTCATCTTTCTTAATGCGTTACTCTATTCTTCATGAACTTAATACTCTAGATGCAGGCAGGGGTCGGTTGATGTGTGGAGTAATAGTAGTAGATGCAGAATCGTTTCGATCTACTTGTCAGGGACGTGATGCCTATATACATGATCATGCCTAGATAATCTCATAACTATGCGCTTTTCTATCAATTGCTCGACAGTAATTTGTTCACCCATCGTAATACTTATGATATCTTGAGAGAAGCCACTAGTGAAACCTATGGCACCCGGGGTCTATCTTTTATCATATAAGTTTTCCATCTACTTTTATTTGCATCTTTTACTTTCCAATCTATATCATAAAAATACCAAAAATATTTATCTTATCATATTATCTCTATCAGATCTCACTTTCGCAAGTGGCCGTGAAAGGATTGACAACCCCTTTATTGCGTTGGTTGCTAGGTTCTTGTTTGTTTGTATAGGTGCATGGGACTTCTGAGGAGCCTCCTACTGGATTGATACCTTGGTTCTCAAAAACTGAGGGAAATACTTATGCTACTTTGCTACATCACCCTTTCCTCTTCAAGGAAAACCAAAGCAAGCTCAAGACGTAGCGGCGTCCAAAAGGGGGAGAGTATCTCTCTCAGATGACTCGGATTCGGATGTCGAAGTCATCCCCGAGTACCACCCTAGGTCGAAGCCCCCAGCTGAATCGTGAGTGTCTCTAGATGCCTTACATACATCGGCTTTTACAACTATCGTTTTAAACATATTGCATTGTGTGTTTCAGACCGGACTGCGATCGCCCTCAAACATCGTCTCCGGGAAATTCGTTGGAGCTTGGGGTGGTGGAGAGCGAGACGCCTCCACGGGCTTCCCCGCCTATTGCTCCGGACGACACCGAAGTTGTGTCCCGAAGAGCCTCTCCAGGTCATGGAGAGGTGCCAGAGGCCGTCAGGATGGCGCCTGAGGGTAATGCCTTGGCTGCCGAAGACATGCGGGGGGGGAGGGGGGCAACCCCCATGGAAACTGAGGACGGGGGCCATGACTAGTCTGGTAAAGTAGCGTAAATATTTCCCTCAGTTTTGAGAACCAAGGTATCAATCCAGTAGGAGACAACGCACAAGTCACTGAATACCCGCACAAACAATCAACAACTTGCACCCAACGCGATAAAGGGATTGTCAACCCCTTCACAGTCACTTGCAAAAGTGAGATCTGATAGAGATAGATAAACGGTAAAGTAAATATTTTTGGTTTATAGATTGGAAAGTAAAGATTGCAAAATAGTAGATCGGAAACTAGTAAGATGTAAAAGAGATTCAATGTAATGGAAAAGAGACTCGGGGGCCATAGGTTTCACTAGTGGATTCTCTCAAGATAGCAAATATTACGGTGGGTGAACAAATTACTGTCGAGCAATTGATAGAAAAGCACATAGTTATGACGATATCTAAGGCAATGATCATGAACATAGGCATCACGTCCGTGTCAAGTAGATCGACTCCTGCCTGCATCTACTACTATTACTCCACACATCAACTGCTATCCAGCATGCATCTAGAGTATTAAGTTCATAAAGAACGGAGTAACGCATTAAGTAAGACGACATGATGTAGAGGAAGTAACTCAAGCAACATGATGAAAACCCCATCTTTTTATCCTCGATGGCAACAATACAATACGTGCCTTGCTGCCCCTACTGCCATTGGGAAAGGACACCGCAAGATTGAACCCAAAGCTAAGAACTTCTCCCATTGCAAGAAATATCAATCTAGTAGACCAAACTAAACCGATAATTCGAAGAGACTTGCAAAGATATCAAGTCATCCATATAAGAATTCAGAGAAGAACCAAATAATATTCATAGATAATCTTGATCATAAATCCACAATTCATCGGATCTCGGCAAACACGCTGCAAAATAATATTACATCGGATAGATCTCCAAGAACCTCGAGGAGAACATGGTATTGAGAACCAAAGAGAGAGAAGAATCCATCTAGATAATAACCATGGACCCGAAGGTCTATGGTAAACTACTCACGCTTCATTGGAGAGGTAATGGTGTTGGTGTAGAAGCCCTCCGTGATCAAATCCCCCTCTAGCAGGACACCGGAAAAGGTCCCTAGATGGGATCTCATGGGTACAGAAGGTTGCGGCGGTGTAAAAGTGGTTTCGTGGCTCTCCTGGATGTTTTCAGGGTATAAGCGTATATGTAGGCGAAGGAACTAGGTCAGGGGAACTACAAGGGGCCCACGAGGGTGGGGGCGCGCCCTACCCCCCCCCCCC
>NC_041383.1:528097426-528181258 GCF_002162155.2 Triticum dicoccoides
GCCGCCTTGTTGCCTCTCCGACTTCATCTCCAAGTCTTCTGGTTTGCTTTTGGTCCAAGAAAGATCATCGCGAAGGTTTCATTCCGTTCGGACTCCGTATGGTATTCCTTTTCTGTGAAACTCTAAAATAGGAAAAAAACAGAAACTAGCACTGGGCCCTCGGTTAATAGGTTAGTCCCAAAAATAATATTTAAATGCCTATTAAACAACCAAAACAGATAATATAATAGCATGGAACAATAAAAAAATTATAGATACGTTGGAGACGTATCAGTGGACATGGCAAAATTAGCATCCCCATTGTCGGTGTCAAAACCGGCGGATCTCGGGTAGGGGGTCCCGAACTGTGCGTCTAGGCGGATGGTAACAGGAGACAAGGGACACGATGTTTTTACCCAGGTTCATGCCCTCTCGATGGAGGTAAAACCCTACTCCTGCTTGATTAATATTGATGATATGGGTAGTACAAGAGTAGATCTACCACGAGATCAAGGAGGCTAAACCCTAGAAGCTAGCCTATGGTATGATTGTTGTAATGGTTGTTCGTCCTACGGACTAAAGACCCTCCAGTTTATATAGACACCGGAGAGGGCTAGAGTTACACAGAGTCGGTTACAATGGTAGGAGATCTACATATCCGTATTGCCAAGCTTTCCTTCCACGCCAAGGAAAGTCCCATCCGGACATGGGACGAAGTCTTCAATCTTGTATCTTCATAGTCTTGGAGTCCGGCCGATGATGATAGTCCGGCTATCCGGACACCCCCTAGTCCAGGACTCCCTCAATAGCCCCTGAACCAGGCTTCAATGACGACGAGTCCGGCGCGCATATTGTCTTCGGCATTGCAAGGCGGGTTCCTCCTCCGAATAATTCATAGAAGATTGTGAACACCAGGATAGTGTCCGGCTCTGTAAAATAAATTCCACATACCACCGTAGAGAGAATAATATGTACACAAGTTCAATCTGCTGACGTATTTCGTGGTGTGACGTCACACCACTACCAAGCCTTTACTTGAATCGTTTTTATTATACCACCTCAGCGCGTTTAGCGAAGCGGTTTCCTCGGCACGTCTTGTCGAAGCAGAGATCGTGTTCCCCTTATTCAGGGATTCCCATCAATACGGACGTGGGTAACCCAACCGTGCCCGTTGCCACGCCTCCTCCATCGAAGGTGAGTTCCAAACGGTCACGGGGACGGCTCTTGGTATTCTCCCTCTTTATAATGAGACCAAGGCTCGTTTCTTTTCTTCAACCCTCAATCGAATCTGCCCCTCGCCCTGAGTTCCAACACCCAGGGCCCCAGATTCGAGCACTTCGGACCTTCGACAATGTCCAGCTCCAACCTGCAGGGCCGGTGGATGCCCTCCTCCGTTACGGAAGAGGACGTGCTAAAGCTGAGAGATGCCAGGTACCTGACCTACGAGATTTCACATAGGTTGCCCGCCAAAGGGCAAGTCATTCCTACCCCCGAGCCCGGTGAGAGCGTCGTGTTCGCATCCCACCTCCGTCGGGGTTTAGGCTTCCCGATGGATCCTTTTGTGAGAGGGCTCATGTTTTACTATGGGTTGGAATTCCACGACTTGGCTCCGGAGTCCATCCTCCATATCTCGTCATTCATTGTCGTCTGCGAAGCCTTCCTCCGCACTACCCCTCACTTCGGTTTGTGGCTCAAAACCTTCAATATGGAGCCGAAGATGATTGAGGGGCGTCAAGTAGAGTGCGGCGGGGCGGTTGTAAGCAAGAGGGCCAATGCTCCATGGCCCGAGGGCTCTTTCCAGGAGGAGCTCGGTTTGTGGCAACAGGAGTGGTTCTATATTACCGCTCCCAGGGGCAGCAAGCAGAAGCCGCCGCCCGTCTTTCGCTCGGGCCCTCCACAACGGCTGATGTCATGGGTCAACAAAGGGCTTAACTGGGGGCCGTCAAAGGACGTACCCCTGTTGCAGGGCCGGATTAGAGACCTCCAAGAGAGGGAGATCAATCTGGTCGTAGTGATGTAGGTTATGCTGATTCGACGTCTTCTGCCCTGGAAATGGTGCCCCCTCCACCTGTGGGAATTCAATCCAGAGGGGCCACGAGCTCTCCAACACTTCATGGGTTCGACACCCGTGGAGATGTACAAATTGTTCTTCGGATCACAAGAAGTGTGTCCGGAATTGACCGAGCACACTGGCCTAAGCTGCAATCGCCCGGATACTCAAGTAAGTAGCCCTGTGTCCGGACTCGTCATCCATCCATTCATTATGGATTTGCCTTTTAACCAGCTACCCCTTGGACAGGAGTGGATAGCGCAAGCGAAGCTGATACGATGTCCGGCCCCCCTCCCTGAGACCACGCCGGATCCGGTGTTAGTCAAGATGCTGGAGGTTGCGCCTCTAGAGGAGGGCGAAGGGGAAACAGAGAAACTACCGCCTCTACTAAGGAGGCTTTGGAGAAAGGGGGGATCGAGAATCCCTCCCTCCATGGGGAGAAGAGGACCACTTCCGAAGACCCGGAGGCTAGGGCCTCAAAGCGGGGGAAGAAATTTTCACCAGAGGGTCCTACGCCGGGGGAGGCCCCGGCCGCACTATCTCCCCCAAGGAATCAGCCCTCCAGCGAGCCGTAAGTAGAAAAAAGGGAAGTTTTGTAATAAGGGATATCCCTATTTTTGCTTCTGAGGATAACCGAACTTTTTACCTTGTAGTTCGGATCTCCGTCCTTCTCAGCTGAGCTCATCTTCGGGGGAGCTTCGTCTGGAGATGATGGAGAGTGAGACGCCTCCATCTGCCGCACCATCAGGCGGGGCGGACGACCCTGAGGTGTCGTCGCGGAGGGTATCCCCGAGTCCGGCAGGGCCGTAGAGTTCGGCACCAACTGGTGTACGGTCGGGGGAGCTGAAGGATCTGCTCGAGAGGGCGTCTATCTCAGAAGGTCACCGTACATTGATGAGTACGGTGATTGAAAGAATTTCATCCGCCGAGGGCGGGTTGCATGATGCCGTCAGAAGTTTGCTGGTGGGGTTTGTGGTACGTAAAAATGACATACCTTTTGACAGTTTTACACATAAAGTGCGCCCTGTATAGATAGTAGCCCCTGAGACTCGGTACGTTGTCGAAAGCGACAGCGTGCCGAGGATCATAATCTCAGGTATTAATTCTCGCCTTTCCTGTGCAGGTAGCGGATGGCCCGGTGGACAGCCGGACTGATGGAGTTGCCGAACTAAAGCGGCAGCTTGACGTTGCAGATGCGGACATCGCGCTGGTCAATAAACGACTCAACAAGTCACAAGGTAGGTTGTTTCTCCGTGGTCACCTAGTAAGGGGGCTGACGCCCACTCCTTACAATATGTATGCGTGATGCAGATGGTGCCGCTGCTGTGGAGAACCTTCGGTCAGAGCTTGCTCGAGCCAAGGAGCAGGCCAGAAGGAGTGATGCGGCTGCTTTGAGGACAGCCGAAGAGCTAAGAGCCGAAAAGGTAGCTCATTGCCGAAGCAGGGAGGAGATGGCCGGAATGGCCGTGAAGCTGAAGGATGTTACCGACCGCTATGAGATTCTTGAAAAAGAACGCCGGGCGGAGCGAGAAGACCTAAAGAAGGCCACCGCCGAAGCCAAGGATGCCCGTTCTGCAATGAGGGCTATGAAGGAGGAGCTGCGTCAGGCCGGAGACATTGTGGCTGGCAAGCCCTTTCTGCTCCGCAGGAAGTTCAAAAATCAGAAGTATGCTCAGCTTGGCCAGCTGTGGGGTCCGGAGGATCCTTATCTTGATTTGGCGGCGAGTGCGGCGGATGCGGTTGTGCACTTCTGAAGTCAGAAGGATCACGAGACAGAAGAGCTTTTTTGGTCTCAATTCCACAGTCCGGAGCGTTCGCTGCCGTTGACCGATCGGTTGGCTGAGTGGGCTAAGCTGAATAGATTGTCATGATTGGCCATGACGGATGTAGTGGCTCATCTGTGGCCGGATAGGCCCAAGCCGAAGAGTTATTTTGGCTTATTGCAGCAATTTCTTGGGGCGGTGCCGCATATCAAGGCAATGGAGCGGTCGACATGCATAGAGGGTGCGCGGATGCCCCTTGCCGTGTGAAGACATACTGGACGGAGATGGATGCCACTGCTATTGCAACCCGGGGTTCGGACGAGAGCTGGTTACCGCCGAGCACTATTTTGGAGAAGTCCTGCAGGGTGCTCGTGTAATAGAGTCGCAGTGCTCAAAAAATGTCATGTTCAAATGATCTTTATGATTTGTAAAACGATATTCATGATAGAAGTGCTTTTTATACTTGTGCGTTCAAGTATTGAAAATATCTCCTGTGCGGCCGTTAATGTATACTTGTGTATAACCTGAAAGATGGCAGTCTTCGGCTTCAGCCCCCTCGCACATGATGCAGGGGTGTTTGCAAAAGAGCGCATTTTAACACTTAATCCAACGTCTTGGTCCTGTGAAGGAGGTGGTAGCGTAGCAAATGAGGCAACCGGACTATAATGCTTTATCACTTTCACTTAGCCATAGGAGTTCGAAGGTGGGGCTACGATATAGCCCCTAGGGGCACCGCGCTCTCTGAATTCGGGGTGCGTATGTGCCTGACCGGGAAACGGTCCTTCATCAAAGCGGAGGAATTCTAAACATTCCGGTAGTCGATCGAGTGGTTGACCAGTCTCTCGCTGTATCATGACAGTTAGTTTTCGGCTTTCTCTACTGAGGTGCTCGCCCGGCCGAACCGGGGCACAATCGCAGTAGTTCTCCTGGTGCCGCGTTAGCCGATGATACGGAACGTAAGGCAGCAAAACACAGGAGCCGGGCAAACCCAACATTTGACCAGAGACATGATTCGGAGCTGATGCATATAAGGCCTAACTCGAGACGCCGAACACTCCCTAAGGTATTCGGTCTTTATGATAACGGGCAGAACGATGCCCTAAGCCCCTCGTGTCCAGGTACAGGCGAGAATCTCTGACACGGCCGATGCCAAAACGCCAGCCTCCTCATCGGTTATGGTGAAAAAACCGGGGGATGTGAATCAACAAGAGACAGTAAGAAAGGTTTACGCATGGTCTTAATCTGAAAAGAATCCTTGCGACGGGTCCCTGCTGCACGTCTGCGCCTGTGTCTCCGTTGTGCTGTATCCTGGACGGGTGTAGCACGTTGTTCATCTATAAAAGAGAGGAACTTAGTTTGAAAAGAAATCATGCAAAAAATGTAATGAAAACAAAGTATGAATGAATGGATAAAGTTGAGCTTTTATTGGCTCTTATTGTTCATACGCACAGCCCCTTGTGAAGGGGTATGCGGCTAGGGAGCCCCTAGTTTATTTATGCCGGACTCGCCTAGCCCTGTCCGGGGTCTTGAATGACCTTTTAATGAGATGATGCCACGTGGACCGGGAATTTTGAGTGTAAGAGACGCGTAGTGCGGTATTGCGTTAAAGCGGGCGAAAGCTTCACGTCTCAATAGTGCTTGATGGCTACTTTTGAATGGGGCGACATGGAAGGAGCCCGTGCACTTGGCGTAAGGGCCTGGCATCACTCCTTTGAAGGAAGTGCGGCTATGGCGAATTTTAGTAGGGTCTATCCCCAACTTGCGGATTGTGTCCGGATATAGCAGGTTTAAATCACTGCCGCCATCCATTAGGACTTGTGTAAATTGTAGTCCGTCGATTATAGGATCCAATATCAGAGCAGTCCATCCTGCATTTCAAATACTTCTGGAATAATCCAGGTGGTCGAAGGTAATTGGTTTTGACATCCAATCTCGGGATTCCGTTGGGGTGGACCGTGCGACGCGTACTTTGGCGGGTGCCGCACTATTGTTCCGTATTATCACGTGGAGTGAGTTTACTGTTTTGACTTCTTGCGGGAAAGTCTTTTGTTTTCTGGTGCTCTGCTGGTGGGGTTCGTCATCGTCCTCGCTTGGCGTGTCGAGCCTCTTGTGTTCGGCGTTGAGTCGGCCGGACTGCTGAAGACCCAACAATCTCGGTGGGTGTGGTTTGCAGGCTTCCTGGGGGTACTGTGGATTTGACATATCCGATCCAAAATTTTGTTTAGGTTGGATAGCTCATCACTGTTGTCCTTAAGGGGCAGTGTTTTGTTGTTTGGCCGAGAGCTTTTGAATCCGGCGTTGACCGTCGTGTTCTTTGGGCCATTTTCTTTATTTCGGCGCTAATCTATCCTGCGTCTTGATTTTCCATTTCCATCTCTGATCTCGGATGTACTCGGGTCGCTGGTGCTGCATCTTGCCAGCCAGCTATCTTCCCCCGCGCAAAAGCGGGTCATGAGGCTTGTTAGCACGGCCATTGTTCTTGGCTTTTCCTGGCCGAGGTGTCTGGTGAGCCATTCATCTCGGACATTATGTTTAAAAGCTGCTAAAGCTTCGGCGTCCGGACAGTCGACTATTTGGTTCTTTTTGGTGAGGAACCTGTTCCAGAATTTGCGCGCTGACTCTCCGGGCTGTTGAGTTATGTGACTTAAATCGTCTGCATCCGGAGGGCGGACATAAGTCCCCTGAAAATTTGCTCTAAACGCGTCCTCGAGCTCTTCCCAACTTCCAATGGTATTTTCTGGGAGGCTTTTGAGCCAATGCCGAGATGGCCCTGTGAGCTTGAGGGGTAGGTATTTTATGGCGTGGAGATCGTCTCCTCTGGCCATATGTATGTGTAGGATGTAATCCTCAATCCAGACTCCAGGGTCTGTTGTTCCGTCGTATGCCTCTATGTTTACGAGCTTGAATCCCGCTGGAAATTCATGATCCAGCACCTCATCGGTGAAACATAGTGGGTGTGCGGCGCCCCTGTATTTAGGTGTGCCGTTATCTTCGAGTGCTCGACGTGTTGTGTTGCCTCCTGGTGCCCTCTTTTTTGGCTCGTAAATGGACCTGACCTGGCCATCCTTTTGGCGAGCATCTTTATGTGTGCCATGTGCCGGCTTGTGTGCGGCGCCGTTTGCCGCTCTTGGCCTGTCATCTGGTCGTCTATCCAGCCAGGCGGCCTCTTTGCTTTTTGATTGTGGTGGCTCTACGGCCTCCTCGTCGAATTCGGGCAGTAGCTTGCGCTTCGGGTAGCTCTTTGCTTGGTGACTATTGCCGTATTTGTCTGCGGTTTTGAGTACTTTGCTCCACCTCATTTTGAGTACGTCTTCCGCTGTTTTGAGCTTCCGTTTCTGCTTCTTCAAACTTCTTGCAGTGGCGACGAGCCTTTTGTGAAGGTTCTTATGCTCCGGTGATGTATCCTGCGTGAGATCGTCTGGACTGTTGTTTTCGCCCAGGATGGGTTGGTTGTCCGATTCATCCTGTTCAGATGGTTGCTTGGTTTCATGTTTGTCGTCCATTGGTTTGCCCTGCTCTACGGCTGGGTCATTATGGGTGCTGTTGTTGTCGAGGCGGGACTTCGGGCGGCGCTTGAGTCGCCATTTTGTTTGTTTTTCGGGGGAATTATCCTTCGCCGCGTCCCATTGTTCCTCGTTATCGCTTCCTTTTGGTGTGTCCACCATGTATATATCATGAGTTGAGGTGGTCTTCCAGTGCCCCATAGGCGCTGGTTCTTGGTCGTCCCCGTCATCGTCGTCCATACCGTCAATGTCTTCGGAGCCGTAGTCTAGCATGTCGGTTAGATCGTCGACAGTGGCTACAAAGTGGGTGGTGGGTGGGCTTTGAATTTCTTCGTCGTCCGCATCCCGACTGTCCTGACCGCGGTCCGGCCAGGGCTCTCCTGATAACGAGAGATACTTTAGCGAATTCAGGATGTCGCTAAAGGGTGAGTGCTGAAAGATGTCCGCGGCGGTGAACTCCATGATCGGCGCCCAATCGGATTCCATTGGTAGGGGCGCAGGAGGTTCAGAGTCCGACGAGGAGTCCAGCACCTTGGAGTCATGAGCTTTACAAGGGACAAGGTCGGTATTCGGCTCCATCGCCGTAGAGGTTGCAGCCCCCGAGGCAGTGTCTAGCCACCCATCCTCGATCTGCGCGGTCGGCTCCGAACTAAAGGTCGGGGCGGACTCGTGTGCAACCTCCAGGGCGCTGTCTGGCAGCAGAGCTAAATCATGCCCATCGTGATAGTGCAGTGCGCTCGGCTGTGGCTCGAATCCGTCGAAGATGAAGTCCCCACGGATGTCAGCTGTGAAGTTTAGACTTCCAAATTTGACCTGACGGCCAGGGGCGTAGCTTTTGATCTGCTCCAGATGGCCAAGCGAATTGGCCCGCAGTGCAAAGTCGCCGAATACGAAGATTTGTCCGGGGAGAAAAGTCTCACCCTGGACTGAGTCGTTGTTGTTGATGATCGAAGGAGCCATCGAGCCTATCGGTGACGACACAGAGGAACTCTCAATGAAAGCACCAATGTCAGTGTCAAAACCGGCGGATCTCGGGTAGGGGGTCCCGAACTATGCGTCTAGGCGGATGGTAATAGGAGACAAGGGACACGATGTTTTTACCCAGGTTCGGGCCCTCTCGATGGAGGTAAAACCCTACTCCTGCTTGATTAATATTGATGATATGGGTAGTACAAGAGTAGATCTACCACGAGATCAAGGAGGCTAAACCCTAGAAGCTAGCCTATGGTATGATTGTTGTAATGGTTGTTCGTCCTACGGACTAAAGACCCTCCGGTTTATATAGACACCGGAGAGGGCTAGGGTTACACAGAGTCAGTTACAATGGTAGGAGATCTACATATCCGTATTGCCAAGCTTGCCTTCGACGCCAAGGGAAGTCCCATCCGGACACGGGACGAAGTCTTCAATCTTGTATCTTCATAGTCTTGGAGTCCGGCCGATGATGATAGTCCGGCTATCCGGACACCCCCTAGTCCAGGACTCCCTCACCCATGCTTAGGGTTTTGCATATATTTAGCACAATTGACATTAATAGAATTATAATAACACCATTGCAATGATGCTTTTCATTCAAGGAACTATCACGAATCACTTCATAGATTTCCTCTTTTAGCACTTCATCATAATTTTCAGATTCAAGAATTTCAAGCAAAACTTCATAATGATAATCCAGTGCATTGAACTCACTAGAAATTGGTTCATCATAGTTGGATCTTTTAAACAGATTAGCAAGTGGATCAGGATCCATAAACCCCCTTTTTTGTTTGCTTCTAATTTGCAATAAACACACAATCATGGCAAGAAAAATAGCAAACAAACAAGGTAAGACATAATGACAAATGAAAAGAAGACAAATAAAAAGGCAAATATTTTTGTGTTTATCTGAAAACGTTTTAGAAGTGAGGGAGATGAAAACGAGAGGCAAATGGAATATAATGTAAGTACAAGAGATGAGAATTTATGATAGGTACTTGGTAGGCTTGACGTAGAACGTCCCCGGCAACGGCGCCAGAAATTCTTCCTACTACTTCTTGAGCTTGCATTGGTTTTTCCCTTTAAGAGGAAAGGCAGATGTAGCAAAGTAAACACAGGTATTTCCCTTAGTTAAGAACCAAGGTATCAATCCAGTAGGAGATACACACAAGTCTCCAATAGTTGCACCTACACAAACAAACAAATACTTGCATCCAACGCGAAAAATGGGTTGTCAATCCCTTCACGGTTAATTGCAAGGATGAGATCTGATAGAGATAGTTATAGAAGATAAGTAAAAAGGAAAAAATAAAGTAAATGTAAATAAATTGCAGCAAGGTATTTTTGTATTTTTGGTTTTATAGATATAAAAATATATGATGAGAAATAGACCCAGGGGTCATAGTTTTCACCAAAGGCTTCTCTCTTGAAAGAACACATACAGTGGGTAAACAAATTACTATTGAGCAATTGATAGAAAAGCGCAAAGCTGTGACGATATCTAAGGCAATGATCATGAATATAGGAATCACGTCTGTGACAAGTAGACCAACTCCTGCCTGCATCTGCTACTATTACTCCACACATCGACCGCTATCTAGCATGCATCTAGTGTATTAAGTTAACAAGAACGGAGTAACGCCTTAAGCAAGATGACATGATGTGGAGGGATAAACTCAAGAAATATGATATAAACCCCATCTTCTTATCCTTAATGCCAACAATACAAATACGTGCCTCGCTACCCTACTGTCACTGGGTGAGGACACCGCAAGATCGAACCCATCACAAAGCACCTCTCCCATTGCAAGATAAATCAATCTAGTTGGCCAAACCAAATCAATAGATCAGAGAGAAATACAAAGCTATCTTAATCATGCATAAAAGAGTTCAGAAAACACTCAAATAATATTCATAGATAATCTGATCATAAATCCACAATTCATTGGATCTCAACAAACGCACCGCAAAATAAGATTACATCGAATAGATCTCCAAGAACAACGAGGAGAACATTGTATTGAAGATCAAAGAGAGAGAGGAGAAGCCCTCTAGCTACTAGCTATGGACCCGTAGGTTTGTGGTAAACTACTCACACATCATTGGTAGGGCAGCAAGGTTGATGTAGAAGCCCTCCGTGATCGAATCCCCCTCCAGCAGAGTACCGAAAAAGGCTCCAAGATGGGATCTCACGAGAACAGAAGCTTGTGGCGAAGGAAAAGTATTTTTGGTGTGCCCCCTGGTATACGGGGAATATTTGGGTATTTATGGAGCAAGGATTAGGGTTAGGGGAGTCTCGAGGGGACCACAAGCCCCGTGGTGCATCCTCCTGGCTTGTGGACACCTCGTGGATCCTCTGGCCTCCTCCTGAAGCTTTGTGGTTGTCTTATGACCCAAGAAAAAACGTCAAAAAGTTTCGTTATGTTTGGACTCCGTTTCGTATTGATTTTCTATAGAAGACAAAACAAGGAAAAAATAACAACTAGCACTGGGCACTAGGTTAATAGGTTAGTCCCAAAAAATGATATAAAATAGCATAATAATGCATATAAAACATCCAGGATGGATAATATAATAGCATGGAATAATCAAAAAACTGAGTAAACTGTATGTCGTATATCGCACACACCTTGATCTGGCTGACCATTTCTCTTGTGTTTCCTAGTCACAAACAGTTCATTGGAGTGAACTGTATGCCGTATATCGCACACACCCTCATCTGGATGACCGTTTCTATTATTATGCTCATCGCAAATAGTTCGCATGGCTCAACTGTATGCCATGTATCGCACATGCAAATCTAATCTGAATCGTGTTTGATGTCTCTGCCATCGTAAACAGTTTGTATCATTTTTATGGTTTTCTTACACCACTATTTGCAATTAATGCATCGCACACAATTTTGTTGAAGGGTCTCTGATTGTACTGTCGCATTAGGACCATCGTGCAGTAGTGATATAAGTGAAGCACTAGAGAAACTGCCTAGCTCAAAAGATATAAGGGAAGCACATAGAGTATTCTAACAAATCATGAATAAATGAGTGTCCCTCTCAAAAGGTGTGTGTAGAAAATAATGATTGTGGCAAAATAAAAAACAAACAAAGCAAACACTACTATAATACAAGACGCTCCAAGGAAAACTCATATCATGTGATGAATAAAAATATAGCTCCGAGTAGTATACCAATGGATTGTAGACAAAAGAGAGGATGCCATCTGGGGCATCCCCAAACTTAGATTCTTGGTCTCCTTGAATATTACCATCTGGGGCATCCCCAAACTTAGATGCTTGGTATCCTTGAATATTACCTTGGGGTTCTTTGGGCATCCCAAAGATTAGGGTATGTCGCTCCATATTCCTTCACCCATCGTGATCTCACCCAAAACTTGAAAACTTCAGTACACAAAACTCAACAGAAACCTCGTGAGATCCGTTAGTATAATAAGAAAATCATAAACTTTAGGTACTATTATGAACCCATTCATATTTTATTATTGCATAATACCTACTATATTTTAACTTCTCCAAGACTCATACCCCCCGATATAATCCATATCATCATTAAAACAAGCAAACTATGCAACGAAAATAGAATCTGTCTAAAATAGAACAGAAGGAGATGATTTGAACAAAGACTATATTTCTGAACTCCAAAATGTCTGAAAAATTAGGACAACATTGGCAATTTATATATCAATAATGTTTAAAAAAATCGTAATTTTATCATGTCCTACTGAATTATGAAAATTCCAGTTCTAGGCGCAAAATTTTTTGTTTTTTTCACAAAATCAAGTCAACTATCAACGAGATCATGCCAAAGGATTTACTTGGCACAAACACTAATTAAAACATAAAAACACAATCATAACAGTAGCATAATTGTGTGAACAATCAAAAACAGAAAGAAATACAAGAAAAATAAGATAACTATTGGGTTGCCTCCCGACAGGTGCTATTGTTTTACGCCCCTAGCTAGGCATAAGGCATTGTTTCAAGTATTATCATCCTTAGTTTCCAAATCCTCAATTACACATCCACGCCTCCTAGGGGGTTTAGCATACATGTTTTTAATAATCATACTTCTAGGGACAAACTTGAGGAATTTGTTTTCAATAATAGGTTCCTTTATCAACTCCATGAAGTTGGGGTGCACACTAATCATTTTAAGATCTCCTCCTTTACTAGATGTGGCACATCTATTCTTAGGAACATACATAAACTTAAGATTCTTATTAGGAGGAGTTCTCTCAATAGTTTTAACGGAAGAAAATGCGGAACTCAAATTATCAATACCTTCCAATCTTTGCATAACATGTTCCAAAGTCAATGTTGTTTCATTAATAGTAATAGGTGGTGATCCCACTAAATTTCCCATAGCATTGAAAGCATCCATAAGGTGGCTACTCTAGAAATTCCCTTCGGTAATAGTGTCAAGGACAAATCTATACCAAGTAGTAACACTCGCACAAAAATTGCGAAGAACGGTAGTGGATTGCTTACGAGTGGATCAATTTTGGGCATTGCAAATCCTATGTTAAGCATATTTTGGAATTTATACTCCCCTTTGTTCAAAATTAAGCACTTCATTCTCAGGGGTACAAGCAACAAGTGAAGAACTAGCCATAATGGCAAAGCAAGTGAGCAAACAAGCAAAGCAAATATTTTGTGTTTTTGTATTTTTATGAGAAGTGGGAGAGATGAAAACTAGAGGCAAAGTCAAATAAAATGTAGAACTAATAGATGATAGTTTGTGCAAAGGTACTTGATAGGTTTTGATGATGTCTCCCCGGCAACATCGCTAGAAATTATTCCTGCTACTTGTGAGCTGCGTTGGGATTTTCCCCCGAAGAGGAGAGGATATGCATCACGGTAGAGATAAGTATTTCCCTCAGTGAGAACCAAGGTATCAATCCAGTAGGAGAATCACACAAAGACTCGTGATCAGCACCTACACACACAAAAGCAAATACTTGCACCCAACACGGGCAAGAGGGTTGTCAATCCCCTTGAACTAGTTACTTGCAAGGATCAAATCTTGTATAGGCAGATGGATAAATTGCAAAAAAAATAGAAGAAATAAAATTGCAGTAAGGTATTTTTGGATTTTATATTTGATTAAAGTAGACCCGGGGCCATAGCTTTCACTAGAGGCTTCTCTCTCGATAATATATCATACGGTGAGTGAACAAATTACTATTGGGTAATTGATAGAAAAGCGCATAGTTATAACGATATTCAAGGCAATGATCATGTATATAGGCATCATGTCTGAGACAAGTAGACTGACTCCTGCCTACATCTACTACTATTACTCCACCAAACCGCTATCTAGCATGCATCTATGGTATTAAGTTCATGAAAAACAGAGTAACACCATAAGCAAGATGATATGATAGACAAAGTAAACCCAATCAATATGAATAAACCCCGTCGTTTTACCCTTAATGGCAACAAGACAAATATGTGTCTTGTCCCCTACTGTCACTGGGATATAGAGCACTGCAAGATTGAACCCATTACAAAGCACCCCTCCCACTGAAGATAAATCAATCTAGTTGGCCAAACCAACCAGATAGATCAGAGAGAAATACAAAGCTATAAAATCATGCATAACAAGGTTCAGAAAAGACTCCATTACATATCACAAATATTCAGATCATGAACCCACAATTCATCGGACCCCAACAAACACACCGCAAAAGAAGATTACATTGGATAGAGCTCCAAGAACATCGAGGAGAACATTGTATTGAAGATCAAAGAGAGAGTGAGAGAGAGAGAGAGAAGCCATCTAGCTACTAGCTATGGACCCGTAGGTCTATGGTGAACTACTCACGCATCATCGGAAGGCACCAAGGATGATGTAGAAGCCCTCCGTGATTGATTCCCCTTTGGCAGATATCGAAAAAGGCCTCCAGATGGGATCACGAAAGAACAGAAACTTGCGGCAGCGGAAAAAATGTTTTGGATGGCTCCCTGTTGGTTTCCCAATATTAGAGAATTTATAGAGGTGGAATTAAGTCAGATGGAGCCATGAGGGCCCACAAGGCATCAGGGTGCGCCCTGTTGCCTTGCTACCTCCTGGCTTGCCATCTGGTCTCCTGTAGGATCGAAAGTATGTCTAGAGGGGGGGTGATCAGACTACTTGACCAAATAAATCCCAATTTTAAGTCTTGGCAGATTTTAGCAACTAAACACAAGTCAAGCAATCAACCTACACATGCAATTATAAGAGTATAGCAGCGGAATGTAAATAGTTGCATATGAAGGTAAAAGGGAGGAGTTTGGAGGGAGCAAACGCAATGTAGACATGGAGATTTTTGGCGTGGTTTTGATAGGTGGTGCTATCGTACATCCACGTTGATGGAGACTTCAACCCACGAAGGGTAATGGATGCATGAGTCCACAGAGGGCTCCAACCACGAAGGGTCCAAGACGAAGCAACCTTGTCTATCCCACCATGGCCATCGCCCACGAAGGACTTGCCTCACTAGGGTAGATCTTCACGAAGTAGGCGATCTCCTTCCCTTTACAAACTCTTTAGTTCAACTCCATAATCTTGACAGAGGCTCCCAAGTAACAACTAACCAATCTAGGAGACACCACTCTCCAAAAGGTAATAGATGGTGTGTTGATGATGAACTCGTGCTTCAAATGATAGTCTCCCCAACACTCAACTCTCTCACACAGATTTGGATATGGTGGAAAGAAGATTTGAGTGGAAAGCAACTTGGGGAAGGCTAGAGATCAAGATTCTTGTGGTAGGATTGGAATGTCTTGGTCTCAACACATGAGTAGGTGGTTCTCCCTCAAAAAATAAGTAGTGGAAGTGTAGGCACGTTTTGATGGCTCTCTCACAAATGGAGAAGGGGGTGGAGAGGTATATATAGCCTCCACACAAAATCTAACCGTTACACACAATTTAACAAACTCGATGGGACCGAATAGTGAAACTCGGTCAAACCGATCTGGTTCAAAATGTGAACGTTAGGGTTCTCGATGGGACCGACAATATCAACTAGGTGGGACCGATGCGCTAGGGTTAGGGCAAAACCTCATCTCGGTGAGACCGATCACATGACTCGGTGAGACCGATTTCAGTAATAAGCAAATAGAGACTTGGTTAGGAAAACTCGGTTGGACCGATCGCTCATTTCAGTGAGACCGAAATGTTACGAAAAGGAAACAGAGAGTTTGCATTGCGAACTCGGTGGGACCGATCGCTCATCTCGGTGAGAGTGAAACGTTACAAAAAGGAAATAGAGAGTTTGCAATCCCATCTCGGTGAGACCGAGACCCCTATCGGTGAGACCGTACTGATTAGGGTTTCTGGCTATGGCTATGTCAAGTGAACTCGGTGGCGCCGGATAGATCAAATTGGTGGGACCGAGTTTGAGTTTAGGACGTATGTGGAAATGAGAAAGTGGTTGATGGCTTTTGGATCATATCACTAAGCATTTTGAGCAAGCAAGCCATTAAGCAACACCTCATCCCCTTTTAATAGTATTGGCTTTTCCTATGGACTCAATGTGATCTTGGATCACTAAAATGAAAATGAAGAGTCTTGAGCTTTTTCCAATGTGTGTCCTTAGCATTTTGAGGGGTCCACATCTCTAGTCCATGCCATACCAATCATTGAACTTTCTGAAACATTAATCTTGAATGGATATTAGTTCAATGAGCTATATATTGTTATGAATTACCAAAACCACCCGGGGATTAGTTGCACTTTCAATCTCCCCCTTTTTGGTAATTGATGACAACATATAGATCAAAGCTTCGACAAATGATAATATAAGTGAAGTATATCGTCGCTTTGAGAAGTATGTGATAAGCAAGATCTCCCCCTAAATTTGTGCATTATTTAAAATTTTCTTTTGAATGCAAATGCACAATCGATTAGGATCATGGGTTACTCTTCCATGTCATATACATCTTGGTGGAGCGCTCAAAATGATAGAATATAAAATATGCACTCATCACCAAGGCAAGATATGAACGATCATACATAAGAGATAGAATATCATCATTCAAGCACACAATAAAGCATAATATGATCATACACATGATCATAGGAGTATCTCTCACACAAGCACAAATAGAGTGTCAACCAAACAAGCAAGTAAACAAGTAGCAAGAGAGGAAAATGAAGCAAACCACACACACTCTCTCGAAGCCTATGATCTATACACTTTCTCCCCCTTTGGCAACAAGTTAGCAAAAAGCTCAAAAATGCATACTGCTATGCGGCTGTCTAAGAACAATCTCTGGGAGCTCCAGTGTGTGAAGGTGGCGTGGAGAGGAGTCCTACAACAAATGCATCTGAAGAGGTCTGTGGAGCTGGTGGAGTTGCAACTGGAGGAACAGCTGAGGCTGTAGCTGCTGGTGCTAAAGTAGTAGCCCTAGTGTCACTGGCTGGCATAGCTGTAGACCTTTGTGCCCTTGGCACTCTCTAAAAAACTTCAGTGGTAGCTCCCCCTCTTCTCTCTTCAGCTTATTCCTGGAGTTGCTCAACTGTAGTCTGGATCTCTATGACCTTTGTCACACCCTGGTTTTCATGGCACAACACTTAAGTCAATAAATAATGTCAAAATGTGGTTTGACAAAAACTTTTGAGTGTTTTGTCTTTGCTTTGATTGAATGTTTGTTTGCTGTTTGCAAGTGCTCTAAAAAATCAAATAAATTCTCCAACTCTTATACTCCTTCTCCTTGATCCAAAAACCTTTCCCAATGATCATGCCATGTGTATAGGACATAAAAAATAATTTCTTGCAAAAATAATTTGGCCAAATAGCATTTTCAAAAATTAGTTTTTCAAAAACCCCTGAATTGAGGTTTGCACTGCAAGTACTTAGTTAAGGGCAGTAAAAATCTTTCTAAAAATATATTTGACTCCTATTAGATATAGGATACCCAGAAACCACAAAAATATAATTTTGAAAGTTATTTTCCTATTTTATTTAAAAGCTTTTTCTTAAGGACAGAAATGGTCTTTAATAGGAAAAAATTATTTTTATTGCTTCAAAAATATTTGACAAAATTTAGGGAAACTCATAGGACATATATTGTCCATATATAAGAGTTTCAACACATGGTCATGTTCAAAATATTGGTCACATCCCTCAAAAACCCTTTCTGGATATTTCAAGCTTTTGAAATATTTACAAAGGAAATATTCTCCAAAAATTCCAAGAAAATTCTATCATGTCACATATGACATATTTGGTGATCTTGCCAAGTCTCATGTCTTGGAGAACAAGATAACATCATCAAATCCCCTAAAAACCACTTCTGTCCATTTTGAAGTTTGAGCAACTTTACATTGCCAAACATGTCCAAATGTTCTCAAACCTTGTGAACATGCTAAAATGGTCTAATAATTCATCTATACCAAATGGCACAAGTTGGAGAACAATTTAACTTGATCAAAGTGCCCCAAAACCATTCCTATCCAGAACCAAATCTGAACAACTCTACATTGGAAACTTTCTCTCCTTGATTCCAACTTTTGTGAGCATGATCACATGATCAAATGATGACACTACACCAAGTGGTGCATCAAGGAGAACATATTTTCATGACTAAATCTTGGGAAACCCATTTCTGTTCATTTCTAGGGTTTACCAAAGTTGCATTGTCAACTTGCTCCAAATGAGCTCCAAATTGGTGGAAGGCCCTAATAATGTGTGTCATTTCACCATGTGGAGCCTCATGACAAATGGAAGTCATCTTATTGCCCAAACCAACATCAAACACCTTCTGACATAAACATAAAATGCTTGTTTTATCCATTTCCACACATCTCCATGAGCTAAGCTTTTTCCCACAGCCTCATATGGTCCTCCTCTACCTCCTGCATCTTTCCCTGCCCGAGAAGCCTTGCTGAAGGAGGTGAAAACTCCATTTTTCTACTCTGTACAGCAGCATTTCCACTCCCCCTCAACTCCCTCTTCCCTCCAGTGGATCCCCAGGGCATCCAATGCTATTTCCGCATTGTTTACTCCCCCTTTCAGCTGCCAGACACAGGTGGACGCGCGGGTGCGCGCAAAAAGACGCGGGTGCCGGCCATTTGCATGCTCTGGAGCGCCTGGCAGGGCGTTCGACCGTTGACGCCGCGTCCCCCGACCACCTCGGGCCTCCCCCGCGCGCCTGCCGATGCGCCTCGGCGTCCGCAACACGCTACGCGGTCGGACCCCTTCTCTCTCCCCCTCCCCGCGCCTCCGCGCTAGCAAACAAAGGCCGCCAAGCGCGCCAATGGTGCGGCTCACACGCGCGGCACCCTGGCCCTTCCCTGCTCCTTTTCTTCCCTCCTCTAGCCCTAGACCGACCCCACGAACACCCCAGACACGCCCACGCGCGCCCCCGTGGCCTCCAGCAATGGCTAGGAGCTCGCCGGCGCACGAGTCCACGGCACCCCGCCGTTCGCTTATTTAAAGGCCTCCCCGAACCCTCTCTGGCCTCCTTTCGCCCTCTCTCACTCCCAGTGACCCCCAGGACCAACCCACTCCTCCTCCCGTGCCCTCTGTCCACCTCCATGGCCGGAGTAGTGCCGCCGGCCTCCACCTAAATTCAGCCGAGCCTGAGCTCTTCTCCCTCTCCTCTCTCCAGCAGCAGGCTCCCCTGAGCAAGGCGGAGCTCCCACGATCTTTCCCTCGTCCGGGGACGCACCGCAGCGCCGTGCCCCAACCTCGCCGTCGCCTCCATCTGCTGCGGGTGATGCACCGCCCGCATCCGACCACCCCTGCCTTCGTAGAGTACCTCGTCGGACGCGCCACTCTCCCCTGAGCACGCCTGTGGTCGGACCTCCGAAAACGGTGGCCGGTAGCGCCAACGGCCACCGTCGAGCACTTGCTTTGTCTCCCGTCGCACCCGCGCGGGAGGTAGCAGATGAACCTGCAGCTAGGCCCCGCCTGTTGGCCGGCCAGTAGGCAGGGGCCACTGACGGGTGGGCCACGCCTCGCCGCTTAAGTGGAGGCGGCATAGGCCGCATGCCGTTTCCGCCACAGGGAGGCGTACTCCTGTGAAGGCGCCACCGACATGGCCCCTGTCGCCCGCGTGGCCGAGCAGCTGGGCCGGCGCAATGCGTTGTGGCGCTATGCTGCGCTCGGTGCGCAGTATAGGTATAACCCCTTCCCTTTTCTTTTCCTTCTTTTTTCCAGTCAACTTCAAAATTCCATAAATAATTCAACAGAGCTCCAAATCCAATGATTCAAATTTCTAGTAGTTTCTAAAATCATGCCCTACCACATGGTGCTATTTGCACCTTTTTCCAGAGACATTTTCTTCACAAATGTTTATTAAATCCTATCTTTCCTATATCTGTGATGAACTTTAGAAAATCACAGAGAGCTCAAACTTGATCTAAATGCCATGATTCAAATTCCTAGATGCTTAAAAGTTCATAACTTAGTTTATGAACATTTTTCTTAATACCTTCTGTGCCCACAAAATAATGAGCCATTTCTTCATGTTTGTCAACTTTGCAAATTCATAGAGAAATCATTTGAACTCCAATTCCATTGAAACCAAATCCTAAATGCTTCTAAAATCATCCTTTGTTAAATGGGTATCTTTGCCCATTTTCCAAAAATATATTTCTGTACACTTCTTGCAAATCCATAAACCTCCTGATTCCATCATATTGAAATGTTCAGAGATATCCATTCATCAAATCCCAATGAAACCACTTTGGTCATCCCTCATATGACCAGAGGTATCCTAGAAAAGTCCCACTCATATTTTTAGAGCACTTTTATTTCCTGCCTTATTGTGTTGCTTATTATGGTTGCTTTCGACGATAGTTGACGAAGTAGACAAAATGCTCGGAGTTGGACCAGAGATATTTGAAGACCTCGAAGACTTTGTTAAACAGGCAAGCAGCCCTTTAACCATGTCTATGAAACCTTTTTATGCATGCCATATAGCTCTTTATTATTGTTGCATCGGAATCATGATGAGATGGTGAACCACGTGGGTTGGTTGCCTCGGTTACTTCCTCGTTGATACTTGCATTGTGCATGGCCCTACCTTCTTATGAGGGCTATGCCGGTGGGAGTAGATAGGATGCTAAAGTAGTTGCTACGCAAAAAGGGACGGGTTATGCATGGTGAAGGAGACAAAGCTTTATCAAAAGACTTTTCAAAAACCTCATCGGGTGCCACTTATGCCCGAGGGAGATGATGAGATGGGTAACCACTTGATGACGAAGTGGTGTACCAAGGAAAGTGTGTGTTGTTTTCAAAACGGATTGGTCGGAGTTGCGACCATTATTCCAACCTTACATGCGCAACCACTCTACCCTTATATGGGAAAGGGCATTATTGAGTACCTAGACCGATACTAGCTTGGAGCCCGCATTACTAGTGACGGGGGAGAGTCGGTGCTCTCTCTTGGGACGGGGTCGTGCCAGGTAGGGCGACCAAGAACATTTTTATGGGGCACCGGACACACCGTTGGTACCCCGTGCTTGTGATGTGAGATGATTATGGAGCGTGGCTCCACGATAATATTATGTGATAATGTTGGGCACGGGGGTTACTACCAATCGAGTGGACTCCATGTTAGTGTCGTCTAGGGAAAGGTAGTGATCGGGTGCTTACCCCGGGTACTTGAGGTACCGCGGGTCGTGGCTGACACGGAAGTTCCCTGGATCTTGTGGGTACAGTGTGCAACCTCTGCAGAGTGTAAAACTATTCGAATAGCCGTGTCCACGGTCAAGGACAGTTGGGTAACCGCTCTTGGGCTACGTCCACTTGTTACAAACCAAGCATGTGTGTGTTGATAAGAATGACTTGGGTCAAGTCAAGGGACTTGACATGACTGAGATGGGTTGGTGCCCACTCTATTTATGTTAGATGGGTTGGTGCCCACTCTATTTATGTTGATATTTGTAACCTGTCTTCATGGTTACTTGAATTCCCTTGATGCATGCCTTACAAAGTTATTGAACATGTCTTTGCACTCAAAACTAGCTTTCTGCAAAATTTACCTATATCAAGCATTGTTGTACCTTGAACCAAAACATGGGTTGCTTGCGAGTACATTCATAGTACTCATTGGCTTGCCACTGGTTATTTTATTGGCCAGGCATGAAAGAACAGGATGTGATGAAGAACACTTCGGTGACGAACATGCGAGCTAGGACGCTTCCCAGTCAGAATGCCTGTAGGGTTAAGGCAGATGGCATGGGTCCAAGATATCGACGAAGATTTCCGCTGCGATGATATACTCAGGACTTGACCATAATGGTCCTACTTGTGCAATACGGTATGTATGGATGTAAGACTCTTGTTATTCAGCTTCTGTGTGTTCAGTGAGCATTGATCTCTGGGATCACTGTACACGTGCATTCGGTGATCACGACTTATGAGTCGGGGTCCCCACAGAGCTGGTATCAGAGCCAGGTTGACTGTAGGAAGCCTTAGTTAGCATGGTCGTTAGTTAGGGTAAAACTGTTTCCAAAACTACTACTAGTTTTCAAAACTATTTGTACTTCTCTTCCCTTCTCAGTTTTTCGAAAACTAAGGTATACTTTCCTTATTAAACTCTTCCCCTTCAAACCTTTGGTCGCTAGAACCCTTATGCCCCTGACCACTGGATTCCTTGTAATCCTCGTGGATAATCAAGAAGGAAGATGCCTTGCCAGACATTCACCTACATCTCCTGAACTCAAGATTGGCGACATCACAACAAGACGATACCAACAGAAGATACATCCTCGAGGAATGAGGACCTGAAGACCCAGGAGATGGTGACACCCTTGACACTGCCCTAAGATGATGCAACCTTAGCCTACGATGATCAGGGCGTAGAATATGCAAGATCATTATACATCACTAATAGAGTAACCATGTCACTACCGTTGTTGTATCGGCAACCACCGATGGATGAGAACCTAGCCATTTGGTCCGCCTCACCATAGTGAGCAGGAAAACGGTTCTCCTCATCCCACGCTCTTGGTGTCGAAGTTTTCATCAACGTAACCGACATGATGGACCTCTATTATGCGTTGCTAATGTCATTGCATAAAGGATTATCTACTTAGTACCTTCGACACCTTAGAAGACAAGAAGGGATCGTCATGATTAAGAAGACAATAGAAGACTGAGTCAATGCCTGCTATGAGAAGCCACCTTCACCCCATCACTTCAACAGGCAAGAAGTTGTTGAAGACTCTTCAAGCTCAACCGGGATCGTTTCATCAAACAACTACAAGAGACGTAGCAGCACCTGAGGAAAACCCGGGAGACTGCACGAGGCACAAGGCACGACTATGGAGTCCGAGAACCCCTAGGGTAGGATGAGTCGTGTACACCCCTATGCGCAGTCGAGTCCGTATGATGGTTTGAGTAGAACCATGATTGTGTGTTGCTTGTTTTTATTTGTTGTGTTTTGATATCAGTCGCCCTTTTTGCCCTAGGCAACAAGTACGCGACTATATCACCTGCCTTATTTTGTTGTTTGTGTTTGGCCCCTTTTTCACCTGATTGTTTGCACTTGCACTATAGAACCCCCTTTAGGCATTCCCCTCCTCTATGCTACTTTTCCCTCTCATCTCTCTCCTCAACTGAAGACAAGCAAGACAATATGCACCAAGGATTCCACCTCGGCGACCAACAAGCACTGAAGACTTTTGCTACAACCTCCTCGACCAAGTGCAACCCCTTAGAGTTATGGTTTCCCCTCAACATTAGAGACCCATTCCTAGACCCTTCGAGACTTCACGAGATACCCCAGCTCGAAACCTTAACCCTGAGCTTAACCTACGGAATCACAACAGGACAAGTTAAGCTACAGTAAGCCTTGCTTATCACTGGGTTCATTATGGAACTAGTGGACACAGTGAATGAGCACATTACCATCCTAAGGTAGCACCAGAACTGACGATGCCATAGGAAAGACCGATTTGGGGGATATAGGAACATAGGACAAATGACTTGATGAGTTTATATCAATGACTTGAGGAATTATATGAGATTATTTGGTGGATTATGAGGCTTTGATGTGGGTAGATGAACTTGGTGGGATCATGAGTATAGATTAGCATAGCTTTCATTACCCCTGAGTAAAATGGATTTAGTAGGATAATCGTGTTCGCAAGCTAGAATTCTTGGAAGTTTTTTTAGATTTAACTTAGCCATGGGATATTCATAGGAGACAGTTGATATTACGTAAATGACTTGGGGGAACATGTAGGAATTCTCGTTGGACAAAAAATTTGGATTTAAGTAGGTGATTCTAGTTGAATATAGATGCTGAGCATGTCTGCATGGTTCAGAGTAAATTGGATTTAGACTGATGATCTCGATCATGATACCATGATTCTCGATGGACAATAAACTAGGAGATTGGATAAATTGTCGGAGTTGATTTAGCGTTAAATATAAGCTTGACCTTGGGGTTTACTTGACCATGATAATGGGAATTGGTGGACTGACTATAGTAAATATAGCTCTTTCAAGTATTCTGGGATTATAAGGACTTTGGAAGATCATGTGGAACACCAGCATAGGCGTTGGATTTGTAGAATTAATGGATTATGCAGTGATCGATGGAAGTTAACAGGTTGTTGGAGTTAATTCATAGGAAGGAAACAAGATCTTGGAGTGGCATACGACGTGTTTCCTTAGGATAGAGATGCACTAGTATGGGCCTTGGAAGAATAGGGTGAGCACTTGGATTGTCCTGTTCTATTCCAGCTTGGAAGCTTGTATGCTCTACCCATGGATTTTTTGGGGTAGCCACGCACACATGAGTTTGGGGATCGTAGACATATATGATTTTGTTAGACCTCCTCTCGAGAGTCATGAGGATATGAATCACATGAGTGATGATTGGAGTTGACCTATACGAAATGATACCATCAGTGATATGGTGTGATTTGTTTAAAGGACTAGATAGCACAGTTGGCATCTCAGAAACTGTGCTCAAGGATGGGTTGATAAACTTTCACTCGCACACTAGAACCCTTGAAACCCTTACGCCTTACCAAGCCACAACATGGTCGGATCCTGACCTCGGGCTTTGGCTCTAGATCGATAAGACCTTGGCCAATACTCAACCGTGACCATCACCAATGCCTCAGCCCACTTTGCGTACCCCATAGACTTCATGGAGTGCTTAGACAAGATAATTCTCATCATCATTTGGTGACCTACTTGTCCACCTGAAGACAGAAGAAGAGTCGTTCAGCTAGTCCAGGAACATTTAAGGATCGTCATGCCAAGGAGGAAGAACTACACCTACCACCATCATCAAGAAGTAGACATCCGCGTCGAAGACCAGGTGTATCTGCAAGCCACTTCTCTCTAAGGAACCAAGCATTTCCGTCACAAGGAGATCCACACCAGGATGTATCAAGACCTGAAGGAAAGACTCTGGTGGCACAGGGTAAAAAGGGAGATTACCACCAATGTTGCAAAGTGTGACGTATGCCAGAGAGTCAAAGCTGAACATCAGCGACCCGCTGGATTGTTGCAACCCCTCAAGGTGCCTGAATGGAAGTGGGACAAAGTCGGGATGGACTTCATCACCGGTTTACCTAGGTCAAGCAAGGGACATGACTCCATATGGGTCATTGTTGACCATTTGACCAAGGTGGCCCACTTCATTCCTGTCAAGACGACCTACAAGGGGAACCAGTTAGCCAGTCCCTACATCAACCGAATCGTAAGCATTCATGGTGTTCTCAAGGAAATTGTGTCGGATAGAGGAACCCAATTCACCTCAAGGTTCTGGAAGAAGTTCCAGGAGGCCATGGGGACCGAGTTGTCCTTCAGCACTGCTTTCCACCCACAGACCGGAGGTCAGACAGAACGAGTGAATCCGCTACTCGAAGACATGCTCCGAGCCTGTGTCTTAGCATATGGATCTAAGTGGGAAGATTGCCTCCCTTTCGCCGAGTTCTCTTACAACAACAGTTATCGGTCAAGCCTTCAGATGGCACCATTTGAGGTGTTATACGGACGGAAATGCCGCACACCCCTCAATTGGTCAGAAACCGGAGAAGGACTTGTCTTTGGGCCGATATCCTCCGTGAAGCCGAAGAGCAAGTCCAGCTTGTCAGAGAACGTTTGAGGACTGCCAAGTCAAGGCAAAAGAGCTACGCTGACTCACGTCATCGAGACATGACCTTCCGGGTTGGAGACCATGTTTATCTCCGGGTCACCCCTCTCAAAGGAGCCCAGCGCTTCCATGTCAAAGGAAAGCTCGCCCCAAGATTCATCGGCCTACTTCAAGATCACTCCAAGATTTAACAACCCCCCCTTCGAGATCACTTCAAGACAAAGAGAAGACAGTTACCAGCTGGAGTTGCCACCTGAGTTACCTAATGTGCACAATGCTTGCCATGAATCACAATCCCGGAAACGTTTCCAACTTCCTAACTAGCCCGGTCTCTACAAACACATTAACCACCGAGCCATCAACCCCTAGCCCGATCTAACCTACCGCGAGCTACCCATTAGCAACATGGATCAAGAAGAGCGTCATACACGAAGCCACACCATCAAGTACTTCAAGCTCAATGGAGCACTTCACGAAGCAGAAGCAACATGAAGACTTGAAGACTACCCCAGGTCCAAGTTTATGTATCCCTTTCCGCGCCTAGTCTGGGAATCTCGGGGACGAGATTCTTGTAAGGGGGGTAGGTCTGTCACACCCTGGTTTTCATGGCACAACACTTAAGTCAATAAATAATGTCAAAATGTGGTTTGACAAAAACTTTTGAGTGTTTTGTCTTTGCTTTGATTGAATGTTTGTTTGCTGTTTGCAAGTGCTCTAAAAAATCAAATAAATTCTCTAACTCTTATACTCCTCCTTGATCCAAAAACCTTTCCCAATGATCATGCCATGTGTATAGGACATAAAAAATAATTTCTTGCAAAAATAATTTGGCCAAATAGCATTTTCAAAAATTAGTTTTTCAAAAACCCCTGAATTGAGGTTTGCACTGCAAGTACTTAGTTAAGGGCAGTAAAAATCTTTCTAAAAATATATTTGACTCCTATTAGATATAGGATACCCAGAAACCACAAAAATATAATTTTGAAATTTATTTTCCTATTTTATTTAAAACCTTTTTCTTAAGGACAGAAATGGTCTTTAATAGGAAAAAATTATTTTTATTGCTTCAAAAGTATTTGACAAAATTTAGGGAAACTCATAGGACATATATTGTCCATATATAAGAGTTTCAACACATGGTCATGTTCAAAATATTGGTCAAATCCCTCAAAAACCCTTTCTGGATATTTCAAGCTTTTGAAATATTTACAAAGGAAATATTCTCCAAAAATTCCAAGAAAATTCTATCATGTCACATATGACATATTTGGTGATCTTGCCAAGTCTCATATCTTGGAGAACAAGATAACATCATCAAATCCCCTCAAAACCACTTCTGTCCATTTTGAAGTTTGAGCAACTTTACATTGCCAAACATGTCCAAATGTTCTCAAACCTTGTGAACATGCTAAAATGGTCTAATAATTCATCTAGACCAAATGGCACAAGTTGGAGAACAAGTTAACTTGATCAAAGTGCCCCAAAACCATTCCTGTCCAGAACCAAATTTGAACAACTCTAGATTGGAAACTTTCTCTCCTTGATTCCAACTTTTGTGAGCATGATCACATGATCAAATGATGACACTACACCAAGTGGTGCATCAAGGAGAACATATTTTCATGACTAAATCTTGGGAAACCCATTTCTGTTCATTTCTAGGGTTTACCAAAGTTGCATTGTCAACTTGCTCCAAATGAGCTCCAAATTGGTGGAAGGCCCTAATAATGTGTGTCATTTCACCATGTGGAGCCTCATGACAAATGGAAGTCATATTATTGCCCAAACCAACATCAAACACCTTCTGACATAAACATAAAATGCTTGTTTTATCCATTTCCACACATCTCCATGAGCTAAGCTTTTTCCCACAGCCTCATATGGTCCTCCTCTACCTCCTGCATCTTTCCCTGCCCGAGAAGCCTTGATGAAGGAGGTGAAAATCCATTTTTCTACTCTGGACAGCAGCATTTCCACTCCCCCTCAACTCCCTCTTCCCTCCAGTGGATCCCCAGGGCATCCAATGCTATTTCCGCATTGTTTACTCCCCCTTTCAGCTGCCAGACACAAGTGGACGCGCGGGTGCGCGCAAAAAGCCGCGGGTGCCGGCCATTTGCATGCTCTGGAGCGCCTGGCAGGGCGTTCGACCGTTGACACCGCGTCCCCCGACCACCTCGGGCCTCCCCCGCGCGCCTGCCGATGCGCCTCGGCGTCCGCAACACGCTACGCGGTCGGCCCCCTTCTCTCTCCCCCTCCCCGCGCCTCCGCGCTAGCAAACAGAGGCCGCCAAGCGCGCCAATGGTGTGGATCACACGCGCGGCATCCTGGCCCTTCCCCGCTCCTTTTCTTCCCTCCTCTAGCCCTAGACCAACCCCACGAACACCCCAGACACGCCCACGCGCGCCCCCGTGGCCTCCAGCAACGGCTAGGAGCTCGCCGGTGCACGAGTCCACAGCACCCCGCCGTTCGCTTATTTAAAGGCCTCCCCGAACCCTCTCTGGCCTCCTTTCGCCCTCTCTCACTCCCAGTGACCCCCTGGACCAACCCACTCCTCCTCCCGTGCCCTCTGTCCACCTCCATGGCCGGAGCAGTGCCGCCGGCCTCCACCTAAATTCAGCCGAGCCTGAGCTCTTCTCCCTCTCCTCTCTCCAGCAGCAGGCTCCCCTGAGCAAGGCGGAGCTCCCACGATCTTTCCCTCGTCCGGGGACGCACCGCAGCGTCGTGCCCCAACCTCGCCGTCGCCTCCATCTGCTGCGGGTGATGCACCGCCTGCATCTGACCACCCCTGCCTTCGTAGAGTACCTCGTCGGACGCGCCACTCTCTCCTGAGCACGTCGGTGGCCGGACCTCCGAAAACGGTGGCCGGTAGCGCCAACGGCCGCCGTCGAGCACTTGCTCTGTCTCCCGTCGCGCCCGCGCGGGAGGTAGCAGATGAACCTGCAGCTGGTCCCCGCCTGTCGGCCGGCCAGTAGGCAGGGGCCACTGACGGGTGGGCCACGCCTCGCCGCTTAAGTGGAGGCGGCATAGGCCGCATGACGTTTCCGCCACAGGGAGGCATACTCCTGTGAAGGCGCCACCGACGTGGCCCCTGTCGCCCGCGTGGCCGAGCAGCTGGGCCGGCCCAATGCGTTGTGGCGCTATGCTGCGCTCGGTGCGCAGTATAGGTATAACCCCTTCCCTTTTCTTTTCCTTTTTTTTCCAGTCAACTTCAAAATTCCATAAATAATTCAACAGAGCTCCAAATCCAATGATTCAAATTTCTAGTAGTTTCTAAAATCATGCCCTACCACATGGTGCTATTTGCACCTTTTTCCAGAGACATTTTCTTCACAAATGTTTATCAAATCCTATCTTTCCTATATATGTGATGAACTTTAGAAAATCACAGAGAGCTCAAACTTGATCTAAATGCCATGATTCAAATTCCTAGATGCTTATAAGTTCATAACTTAGTTTATGACCATTTTTCTTAATACCTTCTGTGCCCCACAAAATAATGAGCCATTTCTTCATGTTTGTCAACTTTGCAAATTCATAGAGAAATCATTTGAACTCCAAATCCAGTGAAACCAAATCCTAAATGCTTCTAAAATCATCCTTTGTTAAATGGGTATCTTTGCCCATTTTCCAAAAATATATTTCTGTACACTTCTTGCAAATCCATAAACCTCCTGATTCCATCATATTGAAATGTTCAGAGATATCCATTCATCAAATCCCAATGAAACCACTTTGGTCATCCCTCATATGACCAGAGGTATCCTAGAAAAGTCCCACTCATATTTTTAGAGCACTTTTATTTCCTGCCTTATTGTGTTGCTTATTATGGTTGCTTTCGACGATAGTTGACGAAGTAGACGAAATGCTCGGAGTTGGACCAGAGATATTTGAAGACCTCGAAGACTTTGTTAAACAGGCAAGTAGCCCTTTGACCATGTCTATGAAACCTTTTTATGCATGCCATATAGCTCTTTATTATTGTTGCATCAGAATCATGATGAGATGGTGAACCACGTGGGTTGGTTGCCTCGGTTACTTCATCATTGATACTTGCATGGTGCATGGCCCTACCTTCTTATGAGGGCTATGCCGGTGGGAGTAGATAGGATGCTAAAGTAGTTGCTACGCAAAAAGGGACGGGTTATGCATGGTGAAGGAGACAAAGCTTTATCAAAAGACTTTTTGAAAACCTCATCGGGTGCCACTTATGCCCGAGGGAGATGATGAGATGGGTAACCACTTGATGACGAAGTGGTGTACCAAGGAAAGTGTGTGTTGTTTTCAAAACGGATTGGTCGGAGTTGCGACCGTTATTCCAACCTTACATGCGCAACCACTCTACCCTTATATGGGAAAGGGCATTATTGAGTACCTAGACCGATACTAGCTTGGAGCCCGCATTACTAGTGACGGGGGAGAGTTGGTGCTCTCTCTTGGGACGGGGTCGTGCCAGGTAGGGCGACCAAGAACATTTTTATGGGGCACCGGACACACCGTTGGTACCCCGTGCTTGTGATGTGAGATGATTATGGAGCGTGGCTCCACGATAATATTATGTGATAATGTTGGGCACGGGGGTTACTACCAATCGAGTGGACTCCATGTTAGTGTCGTCTAGGGAAAGGTAGTGATCGGGTGCTTACCCCGGGTACTTGAGGTACCGCGGGTCGTGGCTGACACGGAAGTTCCCCAGATCTTGTGGGTACAGTGTGCAACCTTTGCAGAGTGTAAAACTATTCGAATAGCCGTGTCCATGGTCAAGGACAGTTGGGTAACCGCTCTTGGGCTACGTCCACTTGTTACAAACCAAGCGTGTGTGTGTTGATAAGAATGACTTGGGTCAAGTCAAGGGACTTGACATGACTGAGATGGGTTGGTGCCCACTCTATTTATGTTAGATGGGTTGGTGCCCACTCTATTTATGTTGATATTTGTAACATGTCTTCATGGTTACTTGAATTCCCTTGATGCATGCCTTACAAAGTTGTTGAACATGCCATTGCACTCAAAACTAGCTTTCTGCAAAATTTACCTATATCAAGCATTGTTGTACCTTGAACCAAAACATGGGTTGCTTGCGAGTACATTCAAAGTACTCATTGGCTTGCCACTGGTTATTTTATTGGCCAGGCATGAAAGAACAGGATGTGATGAAGAGCACTTCGGTGACGAACATGCGAGCTAGGACGCTTCCCAATCAGAATGCCTGTAGGGTTAAGGCAGATGGCATGGGTCCAAGATATCGACGAAGATTTCCGCTGCGATGATATACTCAGGACTTGACCATAATGGTCCTACTTGTGTAATACGGTATGTATGAATGTAAGACTCTTGTTATTCAGCTTCTGTGTGTTCAGTGAGCATTGATCTCTGGGATCACTGTACACGTGCATTCGGTGATCACGACTTATGAGTCGGGGTCCCCACAACCTTCAAGTCTAGATCATAAAACTTTGTCTCGATGATCCTCTCAAGACTCTCTTGTTTTGAGTTAGGGTTGCCAATCTTTTCACAATTCTCACAGTGGCCTCAAGAAGATAGCTAAGCTGATCCTGCTTGCGTTTGAGGTGTACAGCTGAAGCATTTGGAACTTGTGAAGATTGTGCAACCTTCTCTGCCTTTGCTTTTCCCCTCTTCTCCTGAGCCTCTACTGAAGTAGGATGTGATGCATCCATGACAACCTCATTGTCCTCAAACTCAGGCAACAGGGGAAGGTGCTCCTTGTCCAAAAGATATATGCCTTTGCCCATCTTAGAGTTGATGAGCATCTGAATGTGTGGAGCATATCCACAAGATCTCTTCTGATCAGCAGCAATCCTCTTTATTGTCTCTACAATCAAAGTCATCACCTTGAACTTCTCTGGCACATCAAACATATGCTGCAAGTTAATTTAATGCCCTCTGATCATCCTATCATCTCCAGACTTGGGCAATAATGTGTGCCTCAGAATGGTGTTGATTGTGGGCAGCCCAGACAGCAGATAATATACTAAGCCAAACTTGTGTGTCTCTAAGGCAGCATCAGGAATCTCCTTGTACATGTGTGTCATGGAGTTGTGTCCTTTCCTGGGCTTCGCATATACATCTGTGACATCTTCTTGTTCTTCAAGGGCATTGATTAGTTGGGCCCACTCAGCAACACAAGATTGGTACCTTGTACCCTCGGTCATCCAGACAATTTTACCATCTGGGCAGAAATGTGCAGTGGAGTAGAACTACATCACCATCTCATCATTCCATTTGGTGAGTTTCTGACCGACAAACTTATCAACTCCAGTAAGTCTGAAGCTGTCATGAACTCCTGGGAAATAATCAGCATTGTTGTCAATGTACTCCCAATCAACCCATCTCATGTCACTAACAATGGGCTTCTTGTCCAAGAGTACTGTCTCATAGAAGTCCTATTGCTCCTTGGTGTGGAACCTGTAATCTACAACAGTCCTTCTCCTGGTGGCATATGGGTGTGTCTGTCTCTATAGCCTGAGACCAACATCTTTCCTCAGCTTCATATTCTCTGCAACCGGATGTCTATCATCATGATCTGGTATCTTGGGTTTTAGCTTTCTGAGCACTTGGGCATCTTCTTCTTCTTCCACTTCACGCACTGGGGCCTTGTTCTTCTCAGCAGCTGGAATATTCCTAGTATTTATCTCTTAGGTATTGTTGGCTTAGAAGCTTGTGTAGCAGCAACAGCCTTGGGGGCAGTCTTGGGCTTGGATGGAGCAGCCCCTGACTTGATGGCATCCCCCATCAGCTTCTGGGTCTTGGCAGGAGGTGCAGCAGGCTCTTCTTCCTCCTCTTCATCTGATGACCTGGTCATAGATGGCTTTCCAATCACTCTGGCCATGGTCTTCTTGACCCTTTCCTTTCTCTTCTTGCCCTCAGCAGCCTCCTTTTCTTTTGGCTCAAGGGTGAGATCAATTGCTTCTTGAGTTGAGGCTCTGGCTTTGGACATGGGGATCCTTCTGGCAGGTGCCTTCTTCTTCTTTAGACCTGGCTTGGTTGAAGCTGTAGTGCCAAACTCATTCTTGACAACTTTCTTCTTTGAGGTGACCTCCTCATCAACCACAAAGTCTTCATCTTCTGAGTCAGAGGTTTTCTTCTTCTTCTGCCTGGTTGCAGCCTTAGGCAGGTTGCTAGGAGTGCTTCTGCTCCCATCATCATAACTGTTGTTAGAGAGACTAGTGCCCTCACTTAGGTGTACCTACTGCTCAGATATGTTCTGATTGTCAATGTTGTCTGACATAGCTGACACTAAAAGCTGACCCTATGAATAGATAGTGTTGAGATAGAGTGGATGAGCATCACAAAGTGCAGACATTTTGCAAAACAAATGAGTCAAAAACTTAGTTTTAGTTTTCTACAGAAATCATTTCGGAGCTATCGATATGTCAAACTCGGTGACACCGAAGCAACTTTTAGAGTCTAAACATGTGAAATCGGTCAGACTGAGACACAGTTCGGTGGGGTTTCACACAGAAATGAACTCGGTCACACCGATTTGTATGTTTCGGTCAGACCGAAAAATACAAGTGCAATGGCCTGGGCCAAATCGGTGAGACCGAATTCTCCAAATTGGTCGGTTCGAGATGAGTTCGGCGGAAACCTAACCTTAGTTTTTGGATCAAAACTAATCTAGAGGAAGTTTTGGTTGGATAGAAGTATCTCAAACGTGGCAAGAATCATGGCATTGACCTTACTGCAAGAACCAGAAGTAAAGATTGCACAAGGGGTTGAGTTCATACCCTAACTCGGTGGTGAACTCGCTACGGCGACAACGGCGGCGAAGATTCCCGTTGACGACAGCGGGGACCAGCGGCAGGAGGTTGTTGACGATGACGGAGACAATCCGGAGACCTCGAGTCGGCAGAGCTGGACAGGCGCGGGCGAAAGGCTTGGAGAAATTTCCAAAATTTGGCCTGTGGGTATTTATATCCAGAGCCTATCGGTGTGACCGAGTGGAACAACTCGGTGGCACCGAGATGCAGAATCGCAAGCGGTTACTGCAACTCGGTGAGACCGAAGAGTTCAAACCGGTTGCACCGAGATTGAAACCTAGATCAACTCAATGAACTCGGTATGACCGAATGGGATGAATCGGTCAGACCCAAATGCATTAAGAGGTTTTGGAAGTTTAAGTCTATGATGAATCGGTGTCTCCGAGTGCTCCTCACCCAGAGGGTTCGAATATGAATTGATCAAACTTTGTGATGTAGCATGAATAGAGTTTGAGACGAGAAAAGCATAATAGCTAGAGGGAGTACTTTGGCATTCTTGTCCATCCATTTGGCAAAAAGAAAAGGCCAAACAATCGAAGCAACAAATGGATGTCCATGAATGAAGAAAACTATGCAACCAACATGCTCACACAATAAGATAGCTAATGAAATATGTGGCAAAGCATGCACAAACATTCTAGCATATATCAAGCAATTGGCGATGAGTAGGTCATCTATATATGAGTATATTGACTTAGGAGTCAAATGATAACATTTGATCATAGGTCATACTCATTGTTTAAGCACAAGCGGGGTTACCAATTTTACATAAAGCATTGTTGTGTTCACACCATTAGAGTTACTTTACCTCAATTCTTAGAGTAAAGCTCCCCCTAGATGTGATATCCCCTTTTAGAGGGATGAACTAACCTTGGGTTTTGTCGATGATGACTTTATGTAGATGTTGAAGATGTGGATGCTCAATGTTTATGTAGATCATTTGGAGCAATCCATTGGAGTGAGTTTCACTTTCAATACCTACATGGGTTAGTCCCACAAGGAACAAACAAGGATATCCATATACATAGAGTGAAGTACACATGTGGTGATGTCCATGAAAGCATTAGGTTACCTTGTCCCTTGGCTTACTAACAAGAAGGTTTGTGACTCCTTGAACTAGTGCAAGATGTGGAAGTTGATTCACTTGTCCTTGCCAATATGAATATGAGTGAAGTATGTTGGCAGAGCCGCCCTCAAGAACTCTATAGTTCTTCTTCTTCGGGATCCACATCATCTTGATGGGAATCCTTGGGGTTGTAGATGTACTTGATGAAGTAGAACTTGAAGTAGTCTTGGGAACCCACTTGACCAAGGCCTTTGGAGCTTCTTCAAATGCATCAATCTCCTCTTGAAGCTTGTCCTTGCCTTTTAGCTTGTGGTCTTGTGGTGGAAGATCATCTTGAGCTTGTGTTCCCTTGAAGGAAGTAGGATCATACTTCTCTTGTTGAGGAACAAACTTTGTCTTGGGGTATTGACTTCTTCCCACTCAACTCCATTCGCATTGAACTTCCGTTCAAACCCAACACCTTGATTCTTCTGGTGCCTTCCTTGCTTGCATACAATTTCCTCAAATTTCTTACTTCCGGCAAGGCTCTTGTAAACATCTTTCTCTATAATTCTCTTCACTAGGCTATTTTCTTGCTCAAGTGTAACTTGGCTAAGAGATTCATTAGTGGAATCAAGAGAACTACTAGAAGCAACAATATTGGATTTAGCATGATTATTGTTACTACTAGAAGAAGAATCTTTCTTACTTTTGTTGTTAGATTTTACTTGTGGCATGGAAGTAGACAAGAGTAAACGCTTGGAAATGTAAGAAGAACTTTTATTCTGAAGATCATCATTGTTTGCTTTTAAGAACCCATGCTCTTGCTCTAGGTTGAGCTTCTCGAAGCGTAGCTTCTCATGAGTTTTTAAAAGTTCTCGATGATCTTCTAAAGTAGTTTCATGAGCTAACTTAAGAGTGTTTAGTTCTTGAGTTATATGCTCAATTTCCTTCTTATCATTGTCATTTGTTTCATTTTGGTTAGCATGTTTAATAGCAATTTCATCATAGTTTTCATCAATAGCATTGTTAATAAGTAACTCATGATCACCTAGCAAATCATCTTCATCACTATTGAAATCAATATACTTGGGGTGTGATACCTTGGGGCCTTTAGCCATGAAGCATCTTCCAATTCCTTCATCTGGTGAGTCAAATATGGCATAGGAGTTGGTTAACACAAGTGCAAGACCTGCAACACCTTCATCTTGAGTATATTCGGAGTCGAAGTGATAACTTCTCTCTTGGTGGTCGGAGTCAGAATCGATACCCATTCACCAATATGAGCTTGATGTCTTTGTTTTGTGTAGCTCCTTGATGACTTGTCCTTCCTTTCCAAATCCTTGCTTCTGTGAGAGGTTCTTCGTTCATAAGGATCATCTCTACTCCTTCTCTCTCTTGGAGGTGATTCTTCTCTTCTACCTCTCCTTTTGGGTGAGTCTTCTTCTCTTTTATAGGGAGCCGTACACTCATTGGAATAGTGTCCGGGTCTTCCACAATTGTAGCAATTGCGATCACGGCTAGAAGATATTTTGTCATGGTAGGATCTTAACTTGGAGCTTCTCTCTTTGCCTCTACTCTCCTAGAATTTGGTAAGTGAAAAAACTATTTGTAGTGGTTGTGGTGAATTGAATAAATTTAGAAAAAATAAGTTTAACTGACTTGGAAACTGTCATGTGAAATGAATTCCTTTGCTTACATGTTGGAAGTTCATTTTTCCTTCATGAAGAGATGCCATAAGCATTTGTAACTAAAATTTCACACAAACAAGAGATTACTACCAAACTTGACTATTTATTCTTATGGTATTGATTCATTATCGCGTAACAAAAACAAAGCCTTTAAACTAGATTATTACTATTTTTAGAAGCATCTATAATTGGCATAACTATAAGTAGTTATAGCCACTTTGATGTGTTATATTCTTACTTCTTTCTTAAAAGCCCGTGTAAAGGAATGATTTTCACATTTATTGACTAGAGATAGATGCACATAGTGCTGAACCTCTTTGCTGCTGGTTTGGCAGTTATCCCTGCCACAGGAGAAGATCATGTTGCGTTTGTGATCCACCACATCACGTACGGCAAAGAACTCATACACATCCAACGGCTACTGTAAACTCTCATCAATTTTTCCAACTTTGACTAAAAAGAACTATAGTGTGCTCATTGTTGAGCCATTGTCAGACAAGGTGAGACGCATGGCGGAGATGGTAGCTGCATGAGTGACATGTCACAATGCTAGTAAGGACGGATGGGAAGGGAAATAATAAATGAAATCAAAGCGTGTGTAGGCATAGAGGTTACAGCACTCACTGTCATCCTCGAATTCACCAAAATAGCCGTCTTCGCCCCAAACCCTCGTCCAAAAACCATGAAACTATTCCCAGGGATCCTCGGGTTTCCCCATTTTCTCCAAGATCTTCCTCTCCACCGCTTCAACAGATTCCATCGTGGCCTTTATCATCGCCGTTTTCTTGGCCTTCTTCTCCTCCTCGTCCTCCTCCTCCTCCTTCTCCTTCTTCACCTTTTGCTCCTCCATCACCGCCTCACATTTCTCCCACTCCTCCATCCTCTTGTCACAAATTTCCTTCTCCACCGCCTCCATTTAACCACCCGTTGAATGCATTGCTCTCTTCGTAACCTAGATGGAAGGCGCCCTCGTCGCCGCAGCCGCAACCGCTCTCTTTCTAGGTTGGTGTACGCGAGAAAGAATCATAGACGACGATCGGGTTGGGTTTGGGTTACAAAGTTGGAAAAAGGTAGGGCATTTCCTCTTTTTTTGAGGCATTTTTTAGCTTGGAAAGCTTAAATTATGGTAGTAAAATATTAGCAATAACCAATTCAGAGATGCAGTGTTAAATAAACACTCAACAATGGTACTGTGCTGGTCCTAGGCTATACTGGAGTAGAGACGCGAGCCTATAACACTAATGGGGTCATGGTGTAGCACAAATGGCAACAACAAAGGATATGAAGTAGCTCTAGACAACAAGATATAAGCGAAGATCATAATGGCAGTAAAGATAATAATGATGAGAAACAACCGCTAAACAGGATATACCAAAAACTCTACTTCCAACTTTCCTCTTGAAAATTGTGTGCCAATTTTCTCATAATTTTTCTTAAGAATTCTATTGGCTCAAGCTTTCCAACGCAAAAATAATCACTCAAGTCCGAGCTAGGACGAGGAGGCAAAAAATTCTAAAACTGTGATAAACCGTGTTCGCGAACTTCGGAGGGCAAAAGTCCTATTTAGCAGCCGATTTTGAGGTGCCAAATATTGAACTTGCTTTTGCAACTATTTAGACGTGGCTCGTTGGTAGCTTAATTTGAGTATTTGTGGAGCCAAAACAGACTTCGTATAAGAAAGACATGATTGTTTTTCTAAACACTATGCAAAACATATTCTAACCAAATTGAGGTACGAGATTGAGTCCAGATAGATCCAAATTTTGTCTTTTTTATTCTATTATGTCTCTCACTTTTTAAAACCTTTTTCTCTCACTTTTTTAATACCTTTTTCTCTTTTTTTTTCTCCCTTTCCAAAACAAACCACATAAGATGCAGATTCGATCTAGCGAAGCTGCGAACGATCTCAAGTATGATTATGACAATGAACGATGGGAAGCACGTGGTGGAAATTGATGACACTTTTTTCAAATCTGTGAACTTTTTTTGAAGTTTGTGATTTTTTTTTCAAAATCGGCGAATTTTTTTGAATTCACGAACTTCTTCGCTTTTTTGAAATTGTGTGAACTTTTTTTGCGGATGTCGTCTACGAGCACTACAAGGAAGGGGATGTGATCTGGTGCCATGACTACCACATCATGTTCCTGCCCAAGTGCCTCGGTGAGCGTGACATCAACATGAGGTGGTTCCTACACACACACTGTTCCATTCCTCGGAGATTTACCACACGTTGCCATCACGCTTGGAGGTGCTTTGCTCCATGCTTTGTGTTGATTTAGTCGGGTGAGCATGCATCTTGCTTTTATAAGTAATGGTTTCTTTATAAGTTGTTCTATGGTTGTTCTTAGCTCTTACTGATTTTATTCTTTAGATTTCATACATACTACTATTCAAGGCATTTCACGAGTGCATGTACCAGAATACATGGACTCAAGGGTACCCATGAAGGTGTGGCAGACCAGGGAAAGTTGACACGGGTTGCAACGGTACACATAAGAAGTTTTATGTTTATTAGTTTGTTCATCTGACATGTTTGGGATCAGTGGTGGTGCTTCTCTAGGGCCAAGGGGGCTATGGCCCCCTACCCTAGAGAAATTATGTGAAATACCATTAGTTGTTAAGAAATTCAATATTGTACCTATTCCTACCTCTCATTATGATGATTTATACAAATCTAATTTGTTTTTCGAAAAACGGGTGATTCTTTTTGCTCACGTGGCTGAAATCTTCAGTTTCCAATTGGGATAGACTCTAATCATTTCAAAAGGACGTTGGACATTGCAGCAGCAAAAAGACATGTCAATGAATAGACAGAGCCATTTGCGGGATGGAAGGTGAGAAAAGACTTGATACTTCATGCTCCAAGATAATATAAAAATATGAGACTTCTTTTCCTTGGTTATGATATTAATCATTCAACATTAGTAACCCAGATACTTCATTTGAGTAACCTGGCAAAAAATATACCAAGATTCATTATCAACATGTAAAGATGCATATGGAGTCTATACCTTGATGTAAGTTGGTATGAGAACTGGTTTCATAACAAAACTACCCACAAATTTTGTGATGTCTACATAACAATTAATTTCTGCATTCCAAGCTTACTTTTAAATATTGTTCAGATGCAATTTTAGGTTCAAGTGTAACACACCTTAATAAGGTGGAAAATTACTACTCAAAGGCAACTTTCACCATACTTGGCCTCTCCTTATTGCTGATAGGATGCGGCCATTGTATTTTTGTAATTTCTAGATCTACCATGCATATTTCAGCGGTTATAACTCATAAATGCCACCTTGAAAGTCACACTTCCATTTCTGTCATGTTATTCTAATGTAGGACATTAAATCTTGACCTACAAACTTATAAACCACACAATCAACATCTTTTTTGATTTGACCTATATTTCATATATTAAAAATTCAATAATTTGTCGACGTCTCTTGTAGTCTTACAGAGTATTTGTTCCCAATTGTTGTCATAGGTAATGCTTGGTGTTGAACGACTTGACATGATCAAAGGAATTCCACAAAAGATTTTGGCCTTTGAAAAGTTTCTTGAGGAAAACCCTGAATGGATTGATAAAGTGGTTCTACTTCAAATTGGTGTGCCAACTAGAACTGATGTCGGTATAAGAGCATTTATGTATTTTTTTTGTTGCCATCATATGTTTGACATATGATTGTTCATACACATGGTTTTCAATTTGTTAGCTTGATGTCTCTTTTAAAATATCATTTGTTTTAAGATAGATTTGGTTGCAGTTCTTATAACACTTCCTTGTTTCTTGAGCGGATCAGAAGCTTACAAGCCAAGTGCACGAAATCGTTGGGTGCATAAATAGACGATTTGGAACATTGTTCGTTGTTCCTATTCATCATTTTCTTAGCTTTTAAATAGCCCTTTGTGCTATCTTATGACCTTGATTCCATGTGTGGAAGGCTCTTAGGCAAACTATTTTGTTTCATCTAAAATAATTTGCTCCTTGTAGGATCAGGATCGATCTCTTGATTTCCATGCCTTATGCGCTCTTTATCCAGTCACTAGCAGCTCTATTGGTATTAAAAGTTGGACTTTATTAGCACTCTTTTGTTCAAAATATTAGTGCTTTTATCATGCTTGAGCCATGCATTTCCTCTGTTTTGCTTAGATGTGGCTCTTGTAACATCACTGAGGGATGGCATGAATCTTGTAAGCTATGAATATGTTGCATGCTAGGGATCAAAAAAAGGAGTTTTGATATTTGAGTGAGGTAAGTGATCAGCTAGGATGATAGTAATATCGATTTGGTGCCATTCTTTTTGAACATCAATATTAGGCGCTCTTTATCCAGTTACGCATTTTTTTTAACATCAGTACAGATACAAGCGCTCATATACACGCGCATACACTCATCCCTATGAACGCACACATGCACACCTTACCCCTATGAGCACCTCCGAAAGACTAAGCCGGCATATCATCTTGAGATTTGCGAAGTCACCGTAGGCGCCTCGTCGTCGACGGGAACGTCTGCTCCCACTGAATGCGCATCGCCGGAAATCCTGAAATAAATCCAGGAATAAATGCAAGCACGAGAATTTGAACTCCACACGTTGGTTCGCGAGTTACGCATTATTTTTAATGATGATATTAATACATTTCTTTTGCGATTACATATTAGTATTATTAATTGTCAAGCACCAGACTAGAAGACACGCACGGCCCAAAATTTATGTGTATTCACTCAGGACTACAAGCATGCGCAATTATTGTGTATCCTCATTATTACATTATTCAAATACACAACTATTGAAAAAAATTATATGCCTAATACACCGTTTTTTTAGTTACTCGTATATTGATTGTATTTTTTAAAATTCTCAGTTACTTCAGAAGTTGACAACATGTATTAAAAATAATTGTGTAATCATAATAGATTTTGGAAATTTTTCCGCAAAAAAAAGATTTTGGAAATGCATTGGAACTGTTCAACTTTTATTAAAAATCAACTTGTTTCTTGACATGCAAGAATAATTTTACACAACAGGTTTTTAATACATGGTGAACATTTTTTGAAATACACATCTTCGAAAGAAATTCATCATGTATTAAGAAAATGTTCACCATAAATTAGAAAAAGTTCACCGCGCATTATGTAAAATGTTCACCATATCCTAAGAAAATTGTTCAACATATATTACCAAAAGTTCATTATATTAAAGAAATGTTCACCGTTTGTAAAGAAAAGTTCATTGTGTATTAAAATATTCACTATACGCAAAAAAAAATGTTCATGGGTATTTGAAAACATGTTCATCATATACTGAGGCCTGTCTTAAAAAAATGTTCTAAGTATGTTAAAATCCAGGAGAAAAACCAACCTAGTGAATGAAAAAAGAAAAAAGAAAGAAAAAGAAAGGAAGAAAAACCTAAAAATAAGCCAAAACCAGAAACAAAACTAAATCATACTAAGAGAAACAAAACGAAAAGAAACCTGGGCATTCCTAAAAAAAGACCTGGGCAATGAACGAGCCCCAGCACGCGTTCTAGTAAAAGGTGAAACCAAAAATAAATCGCAGGCTTCGCTTAGCCCAACCGCCGGCCCAAACGTATCGGGGCTAATATAAAATAAGTTTCGCTTGCTTTCTAACAGAAAGGGCCTTGCAGTTCCTGTGCGACAAGGTCGCGGGATCGAATCATGCTGGCCGGTTTTTTCATTTATTTGTTTATTTGTCCAATTCAATGGAAATTTTCAAATGAGTCCGTGGAAATTTGCTAACGAAAAAAAGTCTCTCTCAGGAGCCTTTTCTCCCACAAAATAATGGGCATTTATGTGATTATGTATAAACCAAGGGTGTTTTCTGCAAAAAAAATGCCACGTCGGCACCTGACTGGCGGGCCCCGTTGGTCAGATACACTGTCAATACACGTTTATACACAGTTTAGACCTATTTGCAACGGCCTGGCACAATCTTGGTACTGACGTGCGAAAATTGGTAATCTTGGTACCAATCTGCATGTGATGCCCCAATTATGGTACTTCTGTGCAATTAACTCGATTTTGAGAGAGTAGAAAGACAGAATCAGTTGGTTTGAAATACTCCCTCCGTTCCTAAATACTTATCTTTTTAGAGATTTCAACAAGTGACTACATACGGTGCAAAATGAGTGAATCTACACTTTAAAATATGTCTACATACATCCGCATGTTGAGTCCATTTAAAATGCCTAGAAAGACAAGTATTTGGGAACGGAGGGAGTATGTGTCATGTTGTAACCACCTGAAGCCCGACACGAGAGGTGTTGCGGTGGTATGATCAAGTGAGACTCCCTATTTGACGTCTTTAGCGCCCCGAAGACAACTGACGCTGATTGCAGCATCACGTGGGCCGGCCCACGAACGCGAGCTGGTGGGTCGCTCGGGTCGTCTCGCCATGGGTTTGATCTGTTGACTAGCTCGTGTTGACCACTGAATCAACCGTTGATTTGACCCATTGATCGTTGACTCGCCCGTTTGAAAAAGTTCACGAAATTCAAAAAAGTTCACAAACATACAAGAAATTCATGAATTTGAATGAAGTTCACGAATTCAAAAAAATGGTGAATTAAAGAAATGCAAATTCAAAAAAGTATTAATGAATTCACGAATTTCTTTGATTTTTTTCCAAATTAGATCAACTTCTTCTCAAATTCATGAACTTTTGTTAAGTTTGTGTACTTTTTTAAAAATCCGTGAACATTTTTGAATTCATGAACTTCTTTGATATCTTTCTTTTTCCATATTTTTTTAAAGTCGATGGTTGATTGACTGACTGATCAGTGCTTATAGTCATCGCTAGGTGCTTTGCGGGTCTGAATATAAACTTTATAATATAAACTTTATAATTTCTAGTATATGTTGTACTATCGTGATTGATGATGAATAGAGTAGAAGTTTTCTTGGCAAAAAAAAAAAAGAATCTCACCCGTAACACGAGACATTTCCCCCTGATTTCGGATTGACAGTGCAATTGCTACAACACGGACGTGCCTCGGTGTTTTTTTATTAAACGGATAAACATGAGGCGCTGGGATTTGATCACGTGCATCGGTGTTTGCACAGAAAATGGATTTACCAACCCGGGTTTCAAACCTGGACGAAATTTTCCAAACTTTGGACATTTTGGTGGGTAGGAGATATTATTTGTTCGTTTAGAAAATATTTTGACTAGAATTTGAGTCCAGTCCAGCAACATAGCCCATACGCTCCACCACATGTTTTCCCAGTACTTCCTAAAAGTGAATCTTCAATATGAGAACCCGAAGACTTCTTTTTTTATAATTAATCTCTTCCTTTATTCTATCAAAGTGATTGTATCACTTACAAGGAAGGAGATCAACTCATTTGGTGGCGAATCCATCCAGACACTAGGAGTAGAGTACTTAACTAATTTAGCTAGTTCATGAGCAGCCTGATTACAATCTCTATTACAATGCTCAAACAAGACATGGTTAAAATCTAACTTCATAAAGAAACAGTCATCGATAATGGCACTTGCTACTGAATTCGAGCCATCTTCATTAAGATCATTGACAACCCCTTCATTATCTGAGACCATTTCAATCTTGCTGCAACCTACCATATGTGCCAAGTTCAGCCAAAATTTAATTGTTGCTTCAGCTGTGAAAGCATCATAACAAGAACTCAATATTTCGTTTGCAGCGACAATAAACTGTCCAGAGTGATCACGGATAATTGCACCAACCGACCCATTTAAGTTGTCTTGATCAAATCCAGCGTCCACGCTCAGTTTCTATATCCTGAGCATGGTTTCATCCAAGTCGTTGAACGCTTCTTCGCCTTCCGACTACATGCGATAACATAGTTCGCTCTGAGGCTTTTCATTGCGAAAAGAGTTTGGGTTGCCGTTTGTGTTTGCACATAATTAGTGAGTTGTGTCCGTTCAAACGTTTAGTACCAGCCAGTGGTTGCTATAGTTTCTCGCAGATTTGGCAAATCCAAAACATTAACATTCGAGTCGTGGTTATGCGTGGAAATTTTGGTGGCCTTTCGGACAGATTGCGAACTGTCTGTTTTGTAAAATTTAGTAGGGGGGCATGTGTCTCTGTCCATGTGCTACGGACACGGCAAAAGGACGAACAAGGCCGGCGGTGTACATGACAGATACGCGTACTAAATATTTTTAGACATAAATTAACGGCTTTGCTAAAAATCAGTCGACTGAGACTTCGCGAAGTCTCAGTCGATACTACAATCCGTTGATCTTGCATTGAGATTTGTGCAAATAATTTTTTTTCAGTTTTTTTTTCTTGCATACTACATTGCTTGACTGAGACTTCGCGAAGTCTCAGTCGACTGAGACCTAGACAAACCCATTAATTAATTAATGTACTTAATAACTCAATCATGCAAACGCTGTCTTTCTCTGAGCTGACCTTCACTTGACAAGTTAAACACCAAACCGAAGATAAGCGGAACCAATCACTTGTGCCCAAAGGCCTCCGGACAGAAAATGGCGAGATCTTTCGATATCCCAAGTCCGTAATCAAAGATAGCGTCACGGAATATGATAACGGCGATCCACAATCCGGTTCAAATTGTGTGCGTGTATTGACATCGATGATGCAATTCACTGTTTTCCTGTTCCACGGGATCGTTGGTAGGGACATGCGGGACACAAAGAAAGAGACAAGCAAAGGCCGGCAGAGTACACGTACATGATAGACCTGACGAGAGTACATGCATGTATCCTACGTTCATTTTGGACGGAAATACGTGTACCGACTCAATCATGCAAAGGCTGTCTTTCTCTAAGCTGACATCCACTTGAGAAGTACAGTAACCACAAACAGAAGATCAGCAGACTCAACCACCTGTACTCAAATTCACAGACATCTCCGAGTAAACAAGGCACGTTCTCTCGATTGAACAAGTAACGCACTCGTCAGCGCTTCCGTGAACCCGATTTGGCCGCATCGATCTCTCTCGACTGAACAAGTACGAAAGTCGGAAGCACCACCAAATGTCCAACTCCGATCGACCACCGGTCAGCATATTCCTCGTTCAGAAAACCTCCATCCGGCGCTCGGCTACGTGACGAGAACCACGGCCCAGCTGTGCCATCTGATTGGAGGACAGCAACCACTGACTACGATTTACCGATAAGTAGCTGCATCCCGCCCCATGATCGGACGACAGAACACAGAAGCCTGAGTAAAACGACTATCGATCTAGCTGGTTAAGCTCCCTCTTCCCCAGCGAAAACTTGAGGAATCGATCGATCAAGATCAGCCGATGGGGGACGCGGCGGCAGGGAAGGCGTCGTTCCTGGAGATGGTCCGGTACGCGGACGCGCACGACCTGAGCCTCATGATGCTGGGCGTGCTGGGGAGCTTCGGCGACGGCATGATGCAGCCGCTCCTCATGCTCGTGCTCGGCGACATCATCAACAGCTACGGCGCCGCCGGGAGCGCCGGCAGCACCGGCAGCGCCTTCAGCTCCAGCGCCGTCGACAAGGTTGGCGCTAAAAACATACTTCTGCTCCACTTGCTACCAGCTACAGTAGTATATACGTAGTTCTGTCAGTCTGTCTCCTGTCGCAGTGTGTCGAGCTTATTCTTGTTTGTTTGTTGTGGTCTCAGTTCGCGCTCCGGTTGCTGTATCTCGCGGTTGCAGTGGGCGCATGCTCTTTCCTAGGTAAGCACAACAGTACGTAGTAAATACGGTCAAACTGATTTTGTTACTCGGACTGAATGGTTCTCCTGACCCATGTCGGCTGAGCAGAGGGGGTGTGCTGGACCAGAACGGCGGAGCGACAGGCGTCCAGGATGCGGAGGCTGTACCTGGAGGCCGTGCTGCGGCAGGAGGTGCACTTCTTCGACGCCGCGCCCTCCTCGCAGTCCACCACCTTCGGGATCATCACCACCATCTCCGACGACGCCGACACCATCCAGGACTTCCTCAGCGAGAAGGTCTGGCCACCAATCCCCACTCCCTTGACACAGCCGCACGCCTCCGCGCAGGCACGCTCTCTTGACATGTTTCCCTTTCAGCTTCCCATGGTGCTGGCCAACGTGACGCTCTTCTTCGGCGCCATGTCCGTGTGCTTCGTCTTCGCGTGGCGCCTCGCGCTGGCGGGCCTCCCCTTGACCTTCCTCTTCTTCGTGCCAAGCGTGGTCCTCGGCAAGCGCATGGTCGCCGCGGCCGGGGAGTCGCGCGCGGCCTACGAGGCCGCGGGCGGCATCGCCGACCAGGCCGTCTCCTCCATCCGGACGGTGGCGTCCTACAACGGGGAGCGCCACACGCTGGAGCGGTTCAGGATCGCGCTGGCGCGGAGCACGGCGCTGGGCATCAAGCAGGGGCTCATCAAGGGCGCCGTGATCGGGAGCATGGGCGCCATCTACGCCGTCTGGTCCTTCATGTCCTGGCTCGCCAGCGTCCTCGTCATCCACCAGCACGCCCAGGGCGGCCACGTCTTCGTCGCCGCCATCTGCATCGTCTTGGCGGGAATGTAAGCACGCAAATACAGTACAATCCAACCCCTTCCTTTCGACCTTGGACCAACAGCTCGATCGATCATGTCATTGTGCATTTCTGCCTTTTCAGCTCCATCATGGCGGCGCTCCCGAACCTACGCTACTTCGTGGACGCCTCGGCCGCGGCGGCCCGGATGCGCGGGATGATCGAGAAGCTCCCGCCTCTCAAGGAGGCCGGCAAGAAGGGCGCCACCAAGGACGTCGTGAGGGGCCAGATCGTGTTCAAGGACGTGCACTTCACGTACCCGTCGAGGCCGGACACGCGGGTGCTCAACGGCGTCAACCTGACCATGTCCGAGGGCGCGACCATCGGGCTCGTCGGCGGCAGCGGGTCCGGGAAGTCCACCGTCATCGCCTTGCTGCAGAGGTTCTACCGCCCAGACAGCGGGGAGATACTGCTCGACGGCGACGACATTGGCTCGCTCAACGCGGAGTGGCTCCGGAGCAAGATCGGCCTGGTGAGCCAAGAGCCCGTGCTGTTCGCCACGTCCATCAGGGAGAATATACTGTTCGGCAACGAGACGGCTTCGCCGGAGCAGATCATCGACGCGGCCAAGATGGCTAATGCCCACGAGTTCATCACCAAATTGCCCAATGGATACGACACGCATGTATGCCACCGTAACAATTTTGCTAGCTATAGTTCATTGCTAAGATATTGTTCATTGCTTCAGTATACTGATGACTGAACTGAAAATGGCGCAGGTGGGGCAGTTCGGGACGCAGATGTCGGGAGGCCAGAAGCAGCGGATCGCCATTGCCCGCGCGCTCATCCGGGACCCCAAGATCCTGCTCCTGGACGAGGCGACGAGCGCGCTGGATTCCGAGTCGGAGCGGACGGTGCAGGACGCGCTGGACCGGGCGTCCGTGGGCCGGACCACCGTCATCGTGGCGCACCGCCTCTCCACGCTCCGCAAGGCCGACACGATTGCCGTGCTCGACGAGGGCCGCGTGGTGGAGTTCGGCACGCACGACGAGCTCGTCGCCATGGACGGAGGCGAAGGCGGCGTGTACGCCAAGATGGTGCACCTGCAGAGCTCGTCCGCGGCGCAGGCGGACGGGCCCCGCGTGGTAGAGGAGGAGGAGAAGTTCCATAGCGTGGAGATCGCGTCGCCGGCCGGCGAGCTCCGACCTAGCCCGGTGCGGTCGTTCCGGTCTGTCGAGCCCACCGTGGAAATCAGCCAGCTCGCGGTCCCCGTCGCGCACGCAGCGCAGCCCCAGAAGTCGTTGCATCTTCGTCTGCTCAAGATGAACCGCCCGGAGTGGAAGCAGGCTCTGCTCGGGTGCGCTGGCGCGATCATATTCGGCGCGGTGCTGCCGCTCTACTCGTACAGCATGGGCTCGCTGCCGGCGGTGTACTTCCTCACCGACCACGACCTCATCCGTGCAAAGACCAGGGCCTACTCTCTCATCTTCCTCGCGATCGCCATAGTCTGCATCGCCGCCAACATCGTGGAGCACTATAACTTCGCCGTCATGGGCGAGCGCCTGACGGAGCGCGTCCGGGACCAGATGCTGGTCAAGATCCTCTCCTTCGAGGTCGGGTGGTTCGACGAGGACGAGAACTCGAGCGCGGCCGTGTGCGCGCGGCTGGCGACGCAGGCGACCAAGGTCCGGTCCCTCGTCGGGGACCGGATGTGCCTGCTGGTGCAGGCGGGCGCCACGGCGTCCCTGGGATTCGCGCTGGCGCTCTACGTGTCGTGGCGCCTCGCGGCGGTGATGATGGCCCTGCAGCCGCTGGTGATCGCCAGCTTCTACTTCAAGAAGGTGCTCATGACGGCCGGCTCCAGGAAGGCCAAGAAGGCGCAGGTGCAGGGCAGCCAGCTCGCCAGCGAGGCCGTGGTGAACCACCGGACGATCACCGCCTTCTCGTCGCAGCGGCGGATGCTCCAGCTGTACGAGGCCGCGCAGGTGGGCCCGAGGAAGGACACCATCGCGCAGTCCTGGTTCTCGGGCTTCTGCCTGTGCCTGTGCCAGTTCAACGCCACGGCGAGCACGGCGCTCGCTCTGTGGTACGGAGGCAAGCTCATGGCCAGCCGGCAGATCAACACCACGCAGCTGTTCCAGGTGTTTTTCATCCTCATGAGCATGGGGAGGGTCATCGCCGACGCCGGGAGCTTGACGTCGGACCTGGCGCAAGGCGGCGACGCGGTGCAGTCCATCCTCGACACGCTGGACCGTGAACCGGCGATCAAATCCGGCACCAGCGACAGTGCCAGCGAGTCCGACGACGACAAGGAGAAGATGCAGAAGGGGATCAAGGGAGCCATCGAGTTCAGGGACGTGCACTTCAGCTACCCGACGCGGCCGGAGGTGACGGTGCTCGCCGGGCTGAGCCTCGAGATCGGCGCGGGCAAGACGGTGGCGCTGGTGGGGCCGAGCGGGTCGGGCAAGTCCACGGTGATCGGGCTGATCGAGCGGTTCTACGACGTGCGGAGCGGCTCCATCCTGATCGACGGCAAGGACATCCGGGGGTACGGCCTGACGCACCTCCGGTCGCACGTGGCGCTGGTGAGCCAGGAGCCGACGCTCTTCTCCGGCACGATCCGCGACAACATCATGTACGGCGACGAGCACGCGACGGAGGAGGAGGTGAGGAGCGCGGCGGCGCTGGCCAACGCCCACGAGTTCATCAGCGGGATGGAGAGCGGGTACGACACGCAGATCGGGGAGCGCGGGGCGCAGCTGTCGGGCGGGCAGAGGCAGCGGATCGCGCTGGCGAGGGCGGTGCTGAAGAACGCGAGGATCCTCTTGCTGGACGAGGCGACGAGCGCGCTGGACACGGTGTCGGAGCGGCTGGTGCAGGACGCCGTGGACCGGATGCTGCAGGGGACCAGGACGTGCGTGGTGGTGGCGCACAGGCTCTCCACGGTGCAGAACTCGGACATGATCGCCGTGGTCAAGGACGGGAGGGTGGCGGAGAGAGGGACGCACCGCGACCTCGTCGCCCTCGGCCGCGCGGGGATGTACTACAACCTCATCAAGCTGCAGCACGGCACGTCGCCCTGCCATAGCCCGATGCGTGCGGTAAGCAACTGATACAATGCAGGTCATCTCGCTTGTGTGTAATGTAATCTCAGAGAGCATTGCATACAGTTTTTTTTTTCTTCATAATCATTCATTTGTCACAATGGTTATATTTATATTGATAAAAAAAGGAATTAAAGCCTCTGGGATAGGCTCTAGCATCATCTAATCAAGCACTCCTACTAGGGATAGGCTTTGGCTAAGAGCATCTCCAACAGCCGCGCTATATAAGCGCCGCGCTGAAAAATTAGTGCTTTTTGCGCGCGCTACCGCTCTGGCTGCTCCAGCGGAGGCGCAAAAACCGCACGCGCGACATATCTAGTTCAGCACGCAGGCCGAAACGCCATCGCGCGCCGCTTATTTGCTGCGTCCGCTCCCACGCGCTGGACTCTCGAGCGCTCGACCCACCTACCCCATCCAGCCGCCACCGCCCGCACCACGCCATTTCTTCCGGTGACCGTTCTGGCGCTCCCCCGGCCTATCCCCGCACCGTCGCGGCTTTCTCCATCTCCTTCTAGTCACCGTTGCTCGTCGCGCGCGGCAGTCCTCCAACGAACAGCACCCGGCCGCTCACCGCCGCTCGGCACCGGCAAGGTGTTCGACAAAACGCTCGCAAGGTATGTATTGCTTCAACTTCACATTTCTTACATGAATTTGGTGCATGTTGTTTGTAGTTTTTATAGCCTAGTTTATATTGAACATTGTAGATGAGTTCGTCGTATGATTCTTCCGAAGAAGAATTTGATATGGAAGAGGAGGATCTTGCAATGATCCTAGCTATGCACATCGATAAAAAACCGAAGCACGGTGGTTCGGTTATGGGTCGGCAGAAAATTTGGAGGGATAGGATTGATGCCCACAACAGATTGATGAGGCACTATTTTGTGGAGAATCTCACATACCCCGAGTCGTACTTTCGTCGCGGTTTAGGATAAGCACCGAGTTGTTCAGGCTCATTGCAGAGAAACTAGCGAGCCATGGCCGGTTTTTTCAGCAAAAGAGGAATGCCGCCGGAGAGCTCGGGCATAGCACCTTTCATAAGGTGATAACCGCTTTGCGTATGTTGGCATACGGTATCCCCGTTGATCTAGTTGATGATCACTTGGCCATGGGTGAGAGTCAAGCCATCATGTGTGTCAAGCGCTTCGCAGTCGGAATTGTACAAGTGTTTGGCCAGGAGTACTTGTGATCTCAATGCTGAAGACGCCGCAAGGCTATTGGAGATGAACAAAGCTCGCGGCTTCCCAGGAGGTACGCTTTGCTCAATAGATTGCATGCATTGGAGTTGGAAGAATTGTCCAAAGGCATGGCATGGGCAATTCCACAGCCAAAAAAAGGGTTCCACTATAATCCTTGAAGCGGTGGCCGATCAAGAGACTTGGATTTGGCATGCTTTTTTGGAATGCCTGGATCTTTGAATCACATCAACGTTGTTAACCGGTCACCACTGATGAATAAGATTGCAAATGGTGAACTGCCACCGGTGCAGTTTGTAGCAAATGGTCGTACATACAAGTATGGATACTATCTTGCGGATGGCATCTACCCAAAGTGGCAAACATTTCTGAAGCCGTTGAAAAAACCGGAAGTTAAGAAAAATCTTGATTTCCACAATGCTCAGGCGGCGGCTAGAAAAGATGTGGAGAGAGCTTTTGGGATTTTACAAGCCCAATTTGCTATTGTGAGAGGACCGACTAGATTTTGGGATCAAAAGATACTTTGGTACATCATGCACGCTTGTGTGATCATGTACAACATGATCATCGAGAATGAGCGTGGCCAAGATGTAGACTACTCTCACTATGAGCTCTTGGGACATCCCGTGCGAGTGCGGCGGAGGGCTGAAAGGGTGGCCCGTTTTGTTGCCTCCTATCATGCCATTCGACGTCCCGCAGCGCATGATGATCTTCACAAGGATCTCATTGAGGACTGGTGGGCTTGGAATGGCCGACAAAGAGCATCATGATTTGTGCGTTTGATCTTGTATTGTCGAACTATTTGTTGTATTGCAAGATAAATGATACGTCCATTTTGCAGCATGCTTTTATATCCATATTTATTGCATTATGGGCTGTTATTACACATTATATCTTAATACTTATATGGCTATTCTCTCGTATTTTACAAGGTTTACCATGAAGAGGGGGAACTCAATAGCCCATTTGGCAAACTTGCGACTTAATAGCTCGCCGTGGCTTATAGGTTATGTCGAACGGGAGGAGCTCAATGGCCCATTTGGCAATCCGGCCCGTCGCGTCGTGGTTGTTTATAATGTCATTAAGAGGTACTTCGGAGGCTACTATTATCGAACACTCTTGAAAATAGTGTCGCGGCTTCCGGGATGCCATGAACACCGCGTACGCTATCTTCTGATAATGGGGTACCGTGACTTGCATGGAGTTAGGACAGTGGACATGTTTTTGAAGGGGGAACTTGTGTCCGTCCGTTTCTCGTTCGACAACGAGCACCGCGCTCACCACTTGATGAGTTGCCGCGATATATAATAGCATTGGTTCGCCCATGTTGGGCGTGGCCAGGACCGGGTTTGTTGCCAATATGGCTTTTATTTCTTCGAGTCCGGACGTGGCGACATCCGTCCACTCGAAGTGTTAGGTGCATCGGAGGAGGCGATAAAGGGGTAATGCCTTTTCTCCTAAACGAGAGATAAAGCGGCTTAAAGCCGCCACGCATCCCGTCAATTTTTGTATTTGTTTGAGGTCCTTTGGGATATCCAATTGTGACAGAGCTCGGATCTTGGCTGGGTTTGCTTCAATTCCTCTACCGGATACAATGAAGCCCAACAGCTTTCCGGCTGGTACGCCGAAAACACATTTTTCCGGGTTGAGCTTAATGTCATATGTTCGGAGATTATCGAACGTGAGCCTCAAATCGTCTACTAAAGTTTCGACGTGCTTGGTTTTGACAACCACATCCTCTACATATGCCTCCACTGTTTTGCCGATCTGGTTTGCCAGACATGTCTGAATCATGCGCTGATATGTTGCGCCGGCGTTTTTGAGCCCAAAGGGCATTGGGTTGAAGAAGAATGGGCCGTATGGGGTGATGAATGCCGTTGCGGCCTGGTCGGGCTCTGCCATCTTAATTTGGTGGTAGCCGGAGTATGCTTCGAGGAAACACAATGAATCGTGTCCTGCGGTAGCGTCGATAATTTGATCGATGCGGGGGAGGGGGAAGGGATCCTTTGGGCAGGCCTTGTTGAGGTCCTTAAAATCGACGCATAGGCGCCAGGATTTGTCCTTCTTTGGTACCATTACCAGGTTTGCTAGCCAGTCCGGATGTTTTATATCTCTGATGAATCCGGCCTCCAATAATTTGGCTAGCTCCTCTCCCATGGCATGTCTCTTGGGTTCGGAGAAATGCCGAAGAGCCTATTTGACTGGCTTGAATCCTTTTAGGATGTTTAGGTTGTGCTCGGCTAGCCGGCATGGGATTCCAGGCATGTCTGAAGGGTGCCACGCAAAAATGTCCCAATTTTCGCGTAGGAATTCTCGTAGTGCGGCGTCTACATCAGGGTTTAATTGTGCCCCGATGGAGGCCGTTTTTGTAGGGTCCGTTGGATGGACTTGGAATTTGACTATTTCGTCCGCTGGTTTAAAGGAGATGGACTTGGATCTCTTATCGAGTATCAAGTCGTCCCTATTCACCGTGGAGCGCAGCGTAGTGAGTTCCTCGGCCGCTAGGGCTTTGGATAGTGCCTCCAGGGCCAGTGCGGCTGTCTTATTTTCGGCACAGAGTGCTATGTCCGGGTCACTAGCAAGAGTGATGATTCCGTTGGGCCCGGGGTATAGCTTGAAAAATTATGAATGCCTCTCGCCCTAATAGAGCGTGATATCCGCTGCTGAACGGGGCCACTTGGAATGTGACCTCCTCGGACCTGTAATTATCCGGCGTGCCGAACACCACATCCAGTGTGTTTTTTCCTGTACAGCATGCTTCCCGACTGGGGATTATTCCTTTAAAGGTTGTGCTGCTTCGCTCAATGCGGCTCTAGTCTATTTCCATTTTTCGGAGGGTTTCCTCGTAAATGAGGTTCAGTCCGCTGCCACCGTCCATGAGTACCTTGGTAAGGCGAAAGCCATCCACTATCGGACTGAGTACCAATGCGGCTGGTGCTCGGGCTGTTCGGAATTTAGGTTCGTCATTGGCATTAAAGGTAATAGCCGTGTCACTCCATGGGTTTATTGTTGCTACTTGGTAGACTTCAGCAAGGCTACGGAGAGTTCGTTTCCGCATATTATTTGATGCGAAAGTCTCGAAGACTGTTAATACCGTACTGGTATCCTTGGACTGGTGCTCTGGAGTTAGAAGCTCTTTGCCACTTTTGGCCAACTGCCGTAGTATCCAACATGCTCTAAGGCTATGATTGGAGTGGCGCCCTCTGTACTATGAATTTTGCAGGGTCCATTGAGCCATCCCTCCAGTACGGTTCCATGCCCTATAGAGGGTTTTTGCTTTTTGGTATTTAACCCAGGTGCCTGGCGATGATGCACCCTTTTATTTCGGACTGGGGTTGTATTCAGGGCCGGACTGTCCCAAAAATTGATTTCGGTTCTCCAGGCGCTTTCCATCGCACAGTACTTTCGTACTATGGACGCCAAGTCAGCGAAGCATGTAATTTCACGACGACTTACGGCGTTGAGGATTCCCTTGTCCGTGCAATTATTGCAAAAGAATGAAATTGCGTCCTCCTCACGGCAATCCTTTATCCTGTTTATGACCAGGAGGAATCTGGCCCAGTAATGGTGTACTGTTTCTACGGGCTCTTGTCGGATTTGGGATAGATCTCTTATGTTTGGGTGGGCGGGTTTAATTAAATTCGGAACCCCGTTCGATCTAAAACTCAGGGGCCAAGAAGTTTCCGAACTTGGAAGCTTGGGTTCTTGGATGTTGTCCAATGAATCTAGCCTGCTGCCTGACTTTAGGTTCAGGGCTTGAGTGACGTCCTCCCCTCCGCGAGAATCCGGCATGGAGGGATCGGGAATCCGGACATAGCTAGTCCTTAAGATATAAGAAGAGTCACCGTATTGTTCCTCTACCACAGCAACGTGGTGGGTAACCCGGGGAGAGTTAATCTCTCTCAGATCGGGTTTAGGCCCAATCTGATCATAGTCTGTAGCGACTCCCAGGGCGGCGATGCGATCCAAGAGCTCATTGAAGGAAGAGAGCTCCATCAGATCTAACTGCTCGGCGAGTTCCGAGTTAACGTGAAGATTACTTTCGATGACCCGAGAAGTCATCGTCGGCGCGGTGGCCGAACTGGTGGTCATAAGGAAACCGCCTAGCCGGAGAGTTTGGCCGATAGCCAAAGCTCTTTTAGCAACAGTGCCGTCTTTAAAGACGGGATGAGGCATCCTTCCTGACGGTGATGGCACAGAGGAACTCTCAATGAAAGCACTAATGTCGGTGTCAAAACCGGCGGATCTCGGGTAGGGGGTCCCGAACTGTGCGTCTAGGCGGATGGTAACAGGAGACAAGGGACACGATATTTTTACCCAGGTTCGGGCCCTCTCGATGGAGGTAAAACCCTACTCCTGCTTGATTAATATTGATGATATGGGTAGTACAAGAGTAGATCTACCACGAGATCAGAGAGGCTAAACCCTAGAAGCTAGCCTATGGTATGATTGTTGTTCGTCCTACGGACTAAAACCCTCCGGTTTATATAGGCACCGAAGAGGGTTAGGGTTACACAGAGTCGGTTACAATGGTAGGAGATCTACATATCCGTATCGCCAAGCTTGCCTTCCACGCCAAGGAAAGTCCCATCCGGACATGGGACGAAGTCTTCAATCTTGTATCTTCATAGTCCGGGAGTCCGGCCAATGGTTATAGTCCGGCTATCCGGACACCCCCTAATCTGGGACTCCCTCAGCCCCTCTTTCCCTCTCCCGGCCCTCTCCCTCTCCTTCCTTCCCCCTTCCCCCTTCCTAGTTGGACTAGGAAAGGAGGAGTCCTACTCCTACTAGGAGGACTCCTCCCCTCCTTGGCGCGCCCAAGGGTCGGCCAGCCTCCCCCCTTGCTCCTTTATATACGGGGGCAGGGGGGCCTAGAACACACAAGTTAACATTGTTTAGCCATGTGCGGTGCCCCCCTCCACAGTTACACACCTCAGTCATATCATCGTAGTGCTTAGGCAAAGCCCTGCACCGGTAACTTCATCATCACCGTCACTACGCCGTCATGCTGATGAAACTCTCCCTTGGCCTCAACTGGATCAAGAGTACGAGGGACGTCCCCGAGCTGAACGTGTGATGATCGCGGAGGTGCCGTACGTTTGATGCTAAGATCGGTCGGATCGTGAAGACATACGACTACATCAACCGCGTTGTCATAACGCTTCCGCTTTCGGTCTACGAGGGTACATGGACACACTCTCCCCTCTTGTTGCTATGCATCACCATGATCTTGCGTGTGCGTAGGATTTTTTTTTTGAAATTACTGCGTTCCCCAATGGTAATCAACTTGCGGATTCCCGTGGTGACATTGGAGTAATCTAGGCATCGAGGTTGATACATGTTTTCATCCTACTTTCTCCGATAGGAACTTTGGAGTGATTCTTTTTCGCACATTGAGGGAGTGTTATATGATTCAGTTATGTTAGCACTGTTGAGAGATTGCACTAGTGAAAGTATGAACCTTAGGCCTTGTTTCTAAGCATTGTAATACCGTGTGTGCTCACTTTTGTTACTTGCTACCTTGCTATTTTTAATTGTTCAGATTATAGAAACCTATTTCTACCATACGTATTACACTTGTATCACCACCTCTTCGTCGAAATAGTGCACCTATACAATTGACAACTGTATTGGGTGTGCTGGGGACACGAAAGATTTCTTGTATTTGATTGCAGGGTTGTTTGAGAGAGAACATCTTCATCTTACATCTCTCATGGATTGATAAACCTTAGGCCATTCACTTGAGGGAAATTTGTTGTTGTCCTACAAAACTCTGCACTTGGAGGCCTAACCGAGTCTATAAGAATAAAAGTTGAATAGTAGACATCAGGTACCGAGCCAGCATGAATTTCCTTGGCTTATTATCGATCTGTGGGACCCGCTACTACTTGTTTCCGTGGCCTTTCGATATGGGCAATGGAGTATCCGATTCCGTCATACTTTTGGACAAGCAGAGAGTGACGACTGAACTAGACTACGGACTGCCCTACCACTGGTGCTATCGGACTATCCGGACAATGCATCGTGGTGGCTCACTCCGACGGTGGAGTTTTCAGTGAGCACGACATACCATGCCTTATGCCAGTCACCTACCACTCCCTGGCTTCCACTGTTGTGGAAATCCCCCATACCCCTCAAGATTAAGATCTTTGTGTGGCAGCTATTACGAGATCACATCCCTTCGGGGACAGAGGTGAAGGAAATATGCCCTAGAGGCAATAATAAAGTTATTATTTATTTCCTTATTTCATGATAAATGTTTATTATTCATGCTAGAATTGTATTAACCGGAAACATAATACATGTGTGAATACATAGACAAACATAGTGTCACTAGTATGCCTCTACTTGACTAGCTCGTTTATCAGAGATGGTTATGTTTCCTAGCCATAGACAAAAGAGTTGTCATTTGATTAACGGGATCACATCATTAGGAGAATGATGTGATTGACTTGACCCATTCCGTTAGCTTAGCACTTGATCGTTTAGTATGTTGCTATTGCTTTCTTCATGACTTGTACAATGTTCCTACAACTATGAGATTATGCAACTCCCGTTTACCGGAGGAACACTTTGTGTGCTACCAAACGTCACAACGTAACTGGGTGATTATAAAGGTGCTCTACAGGTGTCTCCGAAGGTACATGTTGGGTTGGCGTATTTCGAGATTAGGTTTTGTCACTCCGATTGTCAGAGAGGTATCTCTGGGCCCTCTCGGCAATACTCATCACCTAAGCCTTGCAAGCATTGTAACTAAAGAGTTAGTTATGAGATGATGTATTATGGAACGAGTAAAGAGACTTGCCAGTAACGAGATTGAACTAGGTATTGGATACCGACGATCAAATCTCGGGCAAGTAACATACCGATGACAAAGGGAACAACGTATGTTGTTATACGGTTTGACCGATAAAGATCTTCGTAGAATATGTAGGAACCAATATGGGCATCCAGGTCCCGCTATTGGTTATTGACCGAGAATGGTTCTAGTTCATGTCTACATAGTTCTCGAACCCGTAGGGTCCGCACGCTTAACGTTACGATGACAGTTATATTATGAGTTTATGAGTTTTGATGTATCGAAGGATTTCGGAGTCCCGGATGAGATCGGGGACATGACGAGGAGTCTCGAAATGGTCGAGACGTAAAGATCGATATATTGGATGACTATATTCGGAGTTCGGAAAGGTTCCGAATGATTCGGGTATTTTTCGGAGTACCGAAGAGTTACGGGAATTCGCCGGGGAGAAGTATTGGGCCTTATTGGGCCCTGCGGGAAAGAGAGAGGGGCTGCCTAGGGCAGGCCATGCGCCCCCCCATGGCCTAGTCCGAATTGGACTAGGGGGAGTGGCCGCACCCCCTCCCTCCTTCCCTTCTCTCTTCCCCTTCCTTGTCTCCTACTCCTAATACATGGAAGGACTCCTAGTTGGACTAGGAAAGGGGGAATCCTACTCCCGGCGGGAGTAGGACTCCCCATGGCGCGCCCCTCCTAGGGCCGGCCTCCTCCTCCCTCCCTCCTTTATATACGGGGGCAGGGGACACCCCATGGACACACAAGTTGATCTACGGATCGTTCCTTAGCCGTGTGCGGTGCCCCCCTCCACCATATTCCACCTCGGTCATATCGTCGTGGAGTTTAGGCGAAGCGCTGCGCCGGTAGAACATCATCATCGTCATCACGCCGTCGTGCTGACGGAACTCATCCCCGACGCTTTGCTGGATTGGAGCCCGGGGATCGTCATCGAGCTGAACGTGTGCTGAACTCAGAGGTGCAGTACATTCGGTACTTGGATCGGTCGGATCGTGAAGACGTACGACTACATCAACCGCGTTGTCATAACGCTTCCGCTTACGGTCTACGAGGATACGTGGACATACACTCTCCCCTCTCGTTGCTATGCCATCACCATGATCTTGCGTGTGCGTAGGAAATTTTTGAAATTACTACGTTCCCCAACAAGAGGTACTTAATCGGCATGGCCCGGGTGATGGCTTGTGCCCCTTGTGCGCGGTATCGGAGACTGGGACCCATATCCTATTCTCTTGTACGGCGGCACGGGTTTTATGGGCGTTCGCGTGAGGCACTGGGGCCCGACTGGAAGGCCCTGAACCTCGCGGCGTTCCTCCAATACATGGCTACGCAACATCGCCAGTTATTCTGGCTTATCTTTGCGGCGTTGTCATGGACACTTTGGACGACGCGTAATAAAATGGTGATTGAGAAGGTCTTTCTGAGGAAGACATTTGACTCCATCAAATTCCTTACTTTTCTGCAGTACTGTCACCCGCTCTCGAGGCAGCGTGACTGTCATCATCTTGGCCTCATGATGGATGCGCTTCTTGCTACAGCGCGTCGACTATCGTCCTCGTAGCGCCGCTTGGCGGCTGCCACTAGATGATCTTTTTTTGTTTCTCTTACGTTTTTGTGGGCATGATTGTGTTGTTGCCCCAGCCGTCGTTCTTTATATGTTGTCTGGATGCTGGTTGTATGAACCGTTGTTTTATCTATAAAGCGGGGCGAAAGCCTATTTAGAGAGAGTTCTTTGGCTGATTCAGCAACCTCTATTTCCTAGCTCATAAGAAGAAACCTCTAGGGCGTGTTTGGTTGCCCGCATTAGGCCCAGCATTGCACGGAACTTAAAGCACCTACAGGCCAGGCCCAGAGGAAACGCAAGATTCGGCAGTAGCTCGCGAGCCTGGCTTGGGCGAGGCAGGGGAGGGCGACGCGCTTCTCCCCTCATGCGAGCAGGGGAGATGGCGCGAGCTCGCCCGCGTCGCTGAAAAATCGACGGGAGGATTTCGGCTCACCTACCGCCGCTCCACCCCCTATTTAGCCCCTCCCTCACCGCCCCAATTCCCGCCATCATTCTTCCTCCGTTCGCACCTTCCCGCCGACGGGCATCGGCACCGATGAGCAGGTAAGCGGTGCATCTTCATCGGCCGACGGTCCACGGCGCCGGAGCTCCTTCACCGGCCGGCGTTCATCTTCCACCACCGTCCCCCTCGTCCTCAAGCTGCAGCCATGGCCTCGGTGAGTTCAATCCCCCTTTCTCTCTGTTCCTTGTAGCTAGATCTGAGCTGCAGCTAGGGTTTGATCTAGATGCATGGTTGATTAGTGGTCTGATCTGTGAGCTCATATGGTTGGTTGCTATGCTGCGGTTGCAATTTTTGGTAGGGCTAGATGTTCAAGCATGTGGTAGGCTAGATTAGTAGTACAGTTTGAAGTTGAGCCTTGTGCTTGTGTTGAATCATGCTTAGATCTATGATATTTGTAGCTATTGGTAGTCCATTTGTAGCATGTTGTTTGTTGTAGATGTATGTCTCTGCTCATAGATTGTCTGGTATGCTTAGTATGATAGTGATGAAGCATGTGCTTGCTATGATAGTGATGAACCATGTACATGTATGCTCCTGCTTTCATGGATTGTCCGGTATGTAGTGTGCTATGCTCACTGTCAATGTGTGCTACAATTGTAGGACATGACCACGCAGACGCAAGATCTTAGTCAGGCCATTATCCTGTCCGACAACCAGTTTGCTCCATCGTTTGTCCAGGACTCGCAGCCTATCTCCGAGATGGCACCTGATTTAGAGGTGTTTGAGTCTGATTCCCTCTATGTGCCAGTAGTGCTCGTTGAGCCAACTCCTGCTGCTGCTGCTGCCGCTGCAATCAAGCTAGCAGCAGCAAAGGCAAAGAAGGATGGTAGGTCGAACAACATGAAGTGGCAGCCGTTCATGTCCACGTTCGTACTGAACAAGATGTGTGAGCTCATCTCTAGTGGAGTTAGGACTGATAAGGGCTTCAAGGAGGTGCACTTGAACACCATTGCGAAGCAGGTGTTCGAGTTCTGTGGGCAAGAGGTGTCTGCCGCCCAGGTGTACAACCACCTGAGGAAGTGGAGAAGTCGATGGATCCAAGTGTCCAAGCTGAGAGACCTTAGCGGCGCCTCAGGGGATGAGAACACTTGCTCCATAGTTCCGGAGGCAGAGCACTACGCCGGCCATGTCGCGGTTAGCTCACAGCCCTCTTCCTTTTCATACTGCCCACCATTGCCTACCCCTAATCGCAACTAACAACACTTGTGTTTCATTCTTAGGACCACCCAAGGGACGCTGAGTTCCTCAACACACCCATCCAGAACTACAACCAGATGCAACACGTCTTCTCCTTCAGGCTGGCAACTGGAAAGCATGCCATGGGCTTGGGTGAGCCTCTTGGTTCTCCCATGCCAGACTTCCCTGGGACACCGGACGTCGAGGTCCTTGATGGCCCTGACAAGCCCGCTGCGAAGCCCTTCGACAAGCCATTTGACCCCAACCATGATAGGATGAGGAAGAGAGGAGGCCTGATGGAGGAGGAGATCAATGTCTTTTGCAGCATGACTGAGGCGGTGAAGGAGGTGGCAACAACCATCAGGGAGTGCAAGCCCCTTGACGTCCACCCTGACCTGTATGGCACTGTCATGACCCAGGGTGGATTCAGCGACGAGGCTCTCATGGCAGCTCTCAGCCACCTGCTTGACAACAAGGCCCAGGGTGTTGGGTTCGTTGCCATGGCTGACGCTCACAGGGTGTTGTGGCTTAGGAGCTGGCTAGGCAAGCACTACTACTAGAGTAGTGCTGCCTGTGAGCGTGCATGATCCCCGATGGCGATGGCGGTGGCGACGACGATGACGAAGACGACGTACATTTTGTGTAGCTAGGGCTCAAAAACTATTTGATGGTATGTATATTTTGGTGAGGTGGTATATACTAACCCCTCACACTGATGGTGAACTTACGGTGGTAGGACGACACCCTCTTTTGGATGTGGTAGTAGGTTAACACCAAGGTAGTGCTAGGTTGAACTTGCTATGCCGTATGATCATGCATGCTTTACTTCTGTTCTGCTCCATTGTTGTTTCTGTGCTACTTTGCTTGCTACTTGTGCTCCATTGATTTGCTGCTTCAACTCTTCCTCTTGTGCATTGCTAGGGCAAGTGGTAAGCCGTGTTCATCGATGAGGTTCCAGGGGTTTATAGTTCATGGGAAGAAGCCAATGCACAAGTGACATCGTATAGCAACTGCAACTATAGAGGGTTCAAGACTAGGCAGGCAGCAGAACAAGCTTACTCCGCCTGGGTGCGAAAGCACAGAGGCAGCAGTGTCGGCAGTGCCAAGGTTGGAGCTGTCAAAGTGGAAGCTGCTAAGGTGGATCGTCAGTTCGGCCTGAAGCTGAAGAACTTCATCATCTTCGCCCAGTTCGTCACCATTGCTGTGTTGTGGCGTTGGTGTGCTTGCTGTGATCGTTGTGGGTAAGGTCACCAACTAGGGTACAAGGTAAGCACGACATGTACGTTGTATGCAACCAAACACCGTGTTCATATGCCGATAGGGCTAATGCAGCCAACCAAACAAAGTGCACTTGGGTATTACCTAATGCAGGGACTAGGAATGCAGGCAACCAAACAACTTGTTTATGGCGTATTAGGGCCTGTTTTTCCTCAACCAGGCTGGGTTGAGAAGGCTATGCAATGCGACTATTGTTCCAAACTGGAACCAAACACGCCCCTAGCAAATGCATACGAAGAAAATACTAGCGACAATACATAGTTACATACGGTGCCCCTTGCGATGCACCACGACTTTATGACATGGACATCATTCAACCGCATAATTCTGCATGGACCACCGTCGGCCTGGCCTGTTGCGGAATAAACGCCCTTGTAGCTTGTGGCATTTATCAAGAACAAAATTTGGGAATGTGTAAATGAAAGCATAGTGGCGACTCACTCTTGGTGTTCCCCTTCTGCAAGTAGGCGTCCCCGTCTGCTGCGTCTCCTCTCTCTTCTATCCTTGCAATTTATGTCTCCTCTCACTATATCTACTACAGTTATGTCGTCTGGTTTTGAATAGCAAGCAATAGGGACTGTGTATACGTACACAACACGCTTCAATGAAGCCACACACAACCCTAAAAAAAAAGAGGCCACACACAGACTCCTGAAAAGGCAACGTCATTCAAGCGACACTCCGGCCGATCCAAAACAGCAGTTTCACCACACCCTAAAAAATCAAAGTTTCACCATTGATTTGCACACTTCCACCGTAGAGTGCTGTAGGGTAAAGGAGTAAAATGCACATACCACAACTTCCGAGTATAGCATAGCAGAAAACTACAACTACAGTTTAGTTTTTTTGAAGCAATAGTTGAAGCTCTGTGATGTCCATTTATGTGGTAGTGGTAGTACTTCGTACAGTAATTTACACCATGAGCTTAAGGTGAGATAAGCCTTATTTTTTTTTCTCTACTTAAACTTATTCTCTTGCACTTACTGGAAAGTTGGAAAATAATAAAAGATGCCCAGTCGATCGACCGAGGCAGACCGTGTGGCTCAACTCAACCAAGCTTCCACCGTACTCTGTAATTTATGCCTTTACTCTACCGATGTAATTTTTGCCTTGTTTTTACGAGCGCCGGGGCTAGAGAGACGACAAGAAGAGCATGGGACTATGGGAGCAAAGCAATACAAATTCCACGTCCATCCCTACGGAGCGCCAATGAAGAGCAACATGAGCTAGTACTGGTTTTCTTTCAAGGAAAAACAAATGAGCTAGCTTTTCCGGTGCCCCCGCTGCTAGACAGCCTACATACGTAGTACATGTTAGGGGCAGAGCCATTGCTCCCATCCATCAACCAGCTGACAAGTGGTGATGACAAATGTTGCAGTAGGCAGATTGCCAAGTTCGTTCATACAAATATTGAAGTGCTCTGCACACTGTGTGCAGATTGCCTAGTTCGTCCATAGGGATATTGAAGTGCTCTGCACTGTGACGTGCCTACCGCCCAAAGTTGCACTGCTATTACGACCATAGTCCCCAAGCCAAGCAACCCACAGCCAGCCTCTTTGAATGCGTCGCAGCAGCAATGAGACGAAGTGAATGCATGTACAGAGAAAAAGTGATGGAAGAATATATATTTTTTGAAAAATACACAATTGCACATCCCCCATATAACTCACAGCACAGGCGTATGGCTTCAGTTCAGTGTTCCCCCATACATACAAAGAGCACCCACATCCTCTCTACTCTCTACTCTCTACTCTCTAGTGGTGCCGTGCCTCCCCATTCCCCAACCTCGCCGCTTGGTTTCCCATGGCGAACCAGCTGCCGGTGCAGCAGCAGGTCGACCCGCTTGGACATGAACATCTCAACCAGCAGCGCATGTGCGCCCCGCGGCAGCAAAGCCTGAACGTAAGTTTCTACCTCCTTGCAGAAAATCAGGGTGGAGCACGTATTTTCTAGCTAGCCATCGCTTCCTATGTGTCGCCTGCTTCCTCTTGTCTTGGCTCCGAGCGCCCGGTCGGCGTTTGGTCCTCCTCGCCTCGCTCGTCCGGCCGGCTTCCGGCTGCTTGGCTTGGACGACCTGTGCGTGTTCCGAGTTCTTTCCCACACGTCCGGCCTGGGCAGCGCGCCTGAAACTCAAAAGTATCAGCGAATGCGTATGCCCAGCACCACTTGCATGCGGATCTCTCTCTCTCTCTCTCTCTCTCTCTCTCTCTCTCTCTCTCTCTCTCTCTCTCTCTCTCTCTCTCTCTCTGTGTGTGTGTGTGTGTGTGTGTGTGTTTTTCTTTACCACATCACTTTTTTGCAGTACTACATATCACGTTTATTTTTGGGCGTGTTTTGAGCTTGTTGGAGTTGTGAGCATCTTACTTTCGACAAAATTAAAAAAAGAAAAATCTCGAAGAAAAAAAAAAGACGAGCTGTGAGCATCTTAGTTTCGATAAAATTATTAGGTTTCAAAAAAAATCGAAGAAAAAAAAGGGACGAGTTGTGAGCATCTTCATCACTATGTGGAGACCGGATTTGTACTTTACCGTGGGTTTTGGAGTATTGTTTCGGGTCAATAAAATTCAGTTGGTCGAAAAAATGCGCACGTACGCCGGTCCTAGATGTACGGCACCACCGCGTACAGCTACAGCCACAGAAAAAACTTTAAAGCCATGTACCCAATATACTCGGCTTATATTGATATAAACACGGTTTATATATAAGCCGAGTAAAATACCCGGCTTACATGACACGGTTTACACTCCATCGGCTTATAAGGTATAAGCCGAGTGCCAGTGCAAAAACTCTCAGTTTATGTATAAACTGTGTGTTTATACGAGGCTCTCAGCTTACTAAAGTAACATGACGGCAGCTGAAAGATAACGGCCACATGTCACCGTCTGTATAAACCGAGTGTCTACTGAAGCCACACGGTTTATGTATAAACCGAGCGTCTTCTGAAGCCACACGGTTTATGTATAAACCGAGTGCCTACAAGCGCTACACATTTTATCTATAAACCAAGTGCCAAAATGAGCCGCACGGTTTCTATATAAACATGTAAACCGAGTGCCGACTCCTGCTGTACTCGGCTTATAGTCCAGCCATTGTTACAAATATGCCTATAAGCCGTGTGCCTGGCACCTGGAGTACTCGGCTTATACAGCTCCCGTGGCATAATATGCCTATAAGCCGGGTGCCATGTCCCTGGGACACTCGGTTTATAGGCCAGATTGCTTTTTTCTTTCTACATGCTTCAGCGAGCAGCGGCAACATGGCTTATATATCCAGCAAGCAACATGTCCAGCAAATATAGATCCAACAAGTAATATATAACCAACGAAGGTTCACAACAACAATATATTACAACTTGACAACCATAACAAATTGACCATGAGTCCAAAGTCCACACAGGTACATATCCAACAAGGTTCACAAACAAAAGCATGAGTTCCAAGTTCACACCAAGCATGAACCTCAAACATGCAATGTGCTCCACCGTAGCATGTGTGCCCACCGTCAACGGCATCCACGATGCAAACCTATAAGTCCATTATCAAACGCATGAGTTTTCAAAGTTAAGTTTCAAATGATCGATAAGGCACAAGAGTCAACAAGCATCAACATATAAGGTTCAAATTGAAGCTAAGAAGTATGAACAATATAAGCATCAACACTTGTGGGCTCTACTATCAACAATGCACAAGCTGTAAGTTGAGAAGCACAAAGACAAGACGCAAGCATCAACAATGCACAAACATAGACAACTACCTCGAGTGATCATTGTTGCAAGGAGGTCGAAGCGCCATGAGCCGTAGTGGGAGTCACTGGGCTTGCTTGTCCTGACTGAGAACACTTCAAGAACGAGAAGGTAAGATGGTAAGATTCATGATCTTTAAGCATGACTAGTCAACAAACGTGTCGGGTTTGTGAAGGCAGTGCGGGTCATGTTGCTCTGTTGGCCTAGAAGTTCTTATGCTCTCAAAGGAGGCCTTCGAATGACACGTGCCAGGCCCCCACATTTTTCGGACCCGCCTGTAATATTTGAGACATTTATTGCACTGCTATGGTTTCTGCGTCAGAAATTGCAGATATGCAAGGTGACAGATGAAATCATGCCCAGAAGCGGCATGAGAAATCCTATGTGATCTCCTTGTGACATGCGTAGGCCTTGTGCGGACGAGGGTGAGGCAGGCCCAGCCACCTACTTCGGGTTGCCGAGTGCCCGACCGTGTTTTGGCTCCCAGCAAAGAGCCAATCACTGGGTGTAGAGTGAATTTTCAGTAGTGACTTTTGCATGTGATCATAATATGGGTAACCTAGGGGGTCAGAAGAGTACACTAGTTACTTTTGCATGTGATCATAAAGCGGCGTTAAATTGGGAGTTTCAAAAATAAGACCCATAAAACTAGTCGGGAGAAATTGGGTGAGAAAGAAATAACAATAAATAGTTAAGATAAATGCAATGATCATTTTAAACCAATTTTCCATAAATTTTATGGGTTGCCAACATATAAGCCGAGTGCTATCATACGGCACACGGCTTACGTACTGTATAAGCCGAGTGTTATCTCAGGGCACACGGCTTACATACTGTATAAGCCGAGTGCTATCCCGCGGCACACAGCTTATAGAATGCTCTGTGACGGCGCCGTCAGCTACCTCCGTTGTAGACACGTGGCAGATGTCTTTGCTGAGTGCCAGCTGGAAGCCGAGTGCTTTTTCCTGTAGATACCGTGTGCTCACTATAAGCCGAGGGCTTTTTTCTACACTCGGCTTATAGATGGCTATAAGCCGAGTCCTTCGCATTTGCCGGGAGCTTTTTTGCCTAGACACGGCTTAGATGCATATAAGCCGAGTACTCGAAATATAGCTTTCGGCTTATAGCCTAACACACGGGAAAACAGAATTTTCCTGTAGTGGGCATCCCAGCCAGCATTTTAGAACTAGCGCTTGGCGTGGTAGTTGTAGCTCGTGCTAGAGGCAGCCGACGAGGATGTCCAGCACAGCCTCCTCCTCCGGCACAAACCGCGTCGGCGTGGTCACGTAGACCGTGCAAGCGAAAAGCGATGGTTGTGGGGCCACGCACCTCGTTTGCCATGCACCTCGCATGAAACATCTGATGTACGTCGGCGTGGTCACGTAGAGGCGGCGGAACTTCTCGTTTGCCATGCAGCTCGCATCTGATGGGCTCCTGCGCACACGGATCTGAGGCCGTTGTGCATCTCGTCGCCTCCTGAGCTTGCCGGTCGCAGTTCTTCTCTACGGCCGGCGAACCAGTCGGAGTCGAGACCACCTTGTCGTCGAGGAATGCGAGCATGTTGGCGACCTCGTACTCGTACTCGGCGATTCAAGTCGTGCGAGTCAACCCACCGACCCACGCCGCGTGGGCCACGCCAAGTCGAGCGCGCAAGAGTTAACACAACGCGATGAACTCGTCCGCGAAAGATGACGCCCTTGGTGATTGAGCTGAAGGCCTGGCTAGGGTGCTCTTCTCGGACCAGCGCACGCATGCTCAGCGAGCGAGCTCAGCCCACGACTCTGTGCACCTGCTGCAACTTTGATTCGCTTTTCACTGAATTTAATATCGGATTGAAATTTTGTTCTAATCATAATAGACTTGCACATCTCATGTTGTTTTCTAATTCTGTCATGGCCAGAACGTTCCTGTCATCCACCTTGACATCGGACGTCCACCGCATGGAGAAGAAGACGACCTGGCCCAGCGCTATGAGAATTTCGTGCGAATAATCATCCGCCGGTTAACAAAGATCTGCCCTGCAACCTATTACGGAAAGCCAATTACCCCATACCCAAATGCAGCGAACCATCCTACTAACGGTCATAGCTACTTCCGTGTCGTGTTCTTTTCAAGCACCAATGATTATGCGAGAGTGGAATTCCTGATAAGGGACTTTGACCTCTATCTACTGGGATTTACGAGGCAGCTGGATGGCGAGTGGTCGCCTTGGTACCGTTTTACACCTTCTCTGGGGTGGCCGTCATTCGACATGGGCCAAGTTGTAAATTATAGGTTTGATGGGGGACATGAGCACAGGTATGTTTCCTCCCCTTTTTCAATACATGTTTTGTTTAGTTCATCGCTGTTTCATGTTGTACTCGTGTATTGAAAGTACTAGTAGCATTTCAGGAATACTTTTGGATGCCAAACATATGATACAAATGACCTACTAGTCTGGAGATAGTTTAAATTTTGGCAATTGATTGAAGTGTCGTATAGTTTTAAACTCTCACGTTTCCTGTTTGAAATCCATAACAATTTTGAATCCCCAACCCATTTAGTTTAACATTTCATATTGATTTTATCTCTTGTGTTCTGAGGTTACTAGTACTGTATGATACAGCGTTGACATGGGTGGTCGCGAAACTCTAGAGTTCATCTTCGACACAATTTGGACGTGGCACCCGAATGATGTGAGAAGCACAAATCTGAAGCTGGCGGTTGAAAAAGCTTTCACGCTTATTTGCGAAGCACTACGATTCCAGTATGTTTTTGATGAGCTAGTAAGGAGGATCCAATATGGAGAGGATTCAAGTCCCCTGGACATTGCAGACCTGCCTAGAGAGAGAGAGTCTAGAAGCGCATTGGCAGCTGGGGCGTCATGTGTGAAGTTGCCTTAGAAGCAGGCCTCAATGGTGGCTTGCTAAGAACCAGAGACAAGATGAAGGATTACGACCGAATCTACCATATCAACAGCTTCCTGGATATGATAAATGGACTCAGTGTTCTCAAGAGGATCGAGAAATCTCATCTGATCCCGCCGGTGCATCAGCGAACCCCGGCCTATGGAATGCCTGTTCTTGAACCGGGCTTCATACCGCTGGACCAAGATTATCCCCCGGACAATTGGTGAGCAGGCACTCCGGCCCCGTCGTGCGCAGGGATGAATGGATGGCTACTTGGTCTCTATCTCTTATTGGGCTTAACCCTATAGTACTACTGTTTATGTCGATTTGGATTTGGTGGCTGTGCATGCCGGCCACATGTAAGTGTGTTTAGGACAATTTGACAGCTCGGCCGTGCGCAGGGATGGCTGTGCACGCCGGCTGTATGCTCTATTTGTCAGCTATGTTGTACTCCTATTAAGACTTGGTAGCTAGGCCGTGCTCAGGGATGGCTGTGCACGCCGGCTATTTCTCAGTTATGTTGAACTCGTATTCAGACTTGTTTTGTCTGTTTGACTTTTTTATTTATTTATTTAGAATTATCTGCTTGATTTCTGTCAACATCATCATGTGTTTCTTTCCCAATGAATGATCGGATTTGTGCCGGAGGAACTCCCCACGGTGGAGGAGACCAGGACGGGCAGCGGCGAGAAGATGCTCACGGTGAACGTGAAGTCATCGGGCAAACTTGGACATCATGTTTTGGAGTGCCGTATGCATGTAACAGCCGCTTAAGGTGTGTTTGATAGCATTCTCAGTCTAGCTATGCACAGTCTGGTTGGTGGCAATTTGTTGTCCGGGTAATGACCTAGCAGGCCGCCCAGATTGTCTAAGCTCCCAGTTCAATTCCAGCATATCCCTTTTTCAACAAAAGTGATCTCCAAATTGTAAGCCTCAAGACCAAAGACAGTAAAAGCAAGGGAACTCCCAGCTTTTCATCTCTGTTTGGTTCTCCATATTGCAATCATATAATGAAGGACAGGAGAATGATGAAACCTTATAGATAATACTCTATCTCAAAAACAAGATGTTTTTTAATAGTGTCAAAAAATGTCTCGCGTTTTGAGACAGAGGGAATAGTATATACGCCGATGTTACGATTGTAGCAGTAAATGTGGCAGGGTTTCTGTAAGATAAGTTGAACTCTGCTAGCATACATAGATACTGTTAGAATTAAGCCAACACAGCACCGATGAAAATCTAACTTTACTCATACAGGCAGCAATAAGAAATACATACTTTGTTTAGTATGGCACAAAATAGCACTTAAAATACGACAGCTGTTGCTTAAAGGATGGGCCAGTTAAGTTACAGCTGATAAGAGAAAAGGGACCAGTTCACAGTAACTTCCATTCTGCAAGAGCCAATTTTAAGCTCAGTACTGGAGCTTGTACCCGATCTCCTGGGTTCAAACACTACTTCATGACTCTTAACATCTTCTCTGCAATGACTCTCCACAACCTGATCCCCATTAATACAGTGTGCCATGACAGAAATCCTCAGCAATCCCTCAAGTCCAACAGAAACGACCTTGCATCTAAGCTTGATGTTGCCATCAGCATCAAGAGGCAATCTATCATCTCCACATTCCAGCAACTTGACTTTCAAGCCAGCTATGTCATCGATGCTCGCACAAAATACACCACGGAAACCATCTGGCCATGATCCACCAACGACTTTTACACTGATTGTGGCCTCCACAGATCGGATGATCTCTTCGAATGCCATCTCCAGAGTGCTAAGCTCACTAGTGAAACTTCTATCCACAAAACCTGTCCTGTATGTCATAACTAGGCGGCTTAAATATTTATCCTCAGATTCAGCAGTGCCCTTCACTTTCAGCTCAATCTCAAAGTACGAAGGATCTGATGACACCACAACAGCACGGGTTGGACCTGTCAGCGTTAGATATGGATCCTGCATCACACAATTAATTAATTAATATGTAAAGTTCACCAGTAATTAATAAGAAACATAACCAAACTATTATGGTCTCTGTTGGTAAAAAGACAGGTGGAACATAATTATGGTGACAATGTGACATGTGTTAGAAATCCGAAAGAGATAAATGTGAGGAAGGTTACAATTATCAGCATATGTAAGAAGCAAGAGCCTACAATCACAGTTTGGCCAGTTAGCAGCTTTATACCTTGGAAGCCCTTCAGACTAAACAAACCAGTCTAAACAAAAAGTCAGTCCAAAATGCCAAAGTAAACATTGAGCAGCATAATGAAAAAAAGTTCATAAAATCGTGCACTTTATTAAAAATGCATAGCATAAAGATTGTGAGGTACGTTGAGATGGATGTGTGGCCACACGAGGAAGGATCGAGTCCGGAATGATGATATACGAGCTAGAGTTGGGGTAGCACCAATTGAGGAGAAGCTTGTCCAACATCGTCTGAGATGGTTTGGGCACATTCAGCGCAGGCCTCCAGAAGCTCCAGTGCATAGCGGACGGCTAAAGCGTGCGGAGAATGTCAAGAGAGGGCGGGGTCGACCGAATTTGACATGGGAGGAGTCCGTTAAGAGAGACCTGAAGGATTGGAGTATCGACAAAGAGCGAGCTATGGACAGGGGTGCGTGGAAGCTTGCTATCCATGTGCCAGAGCCATGAGTTGGTTGCGAGATCTTACGGGTTTCACCTCTAGCCTACCCCAACTTGTTTGGGACTAAAGGCTTTGTTGTTGTTGTTGTTTGTATAAAGATTGTGAGGTACATTACAGTAATGACGGGACAAAAATATTAGCTTAATGCTCAAGTGTCCGGCAGACAAATAATAGTATATTTGTTCAGTTGCACGTATATCCACACTAAGCATGTCTTGTTCAAAATTATTTGTTTGCTAATTCCTTGCATATTGCGCCAGAAGATCTTTCAAGCAAACTTTCAAAGGAGAACACAAGATACTACTTACATAAACAAAGAGAACGCTGGTCCCAAACAGAACTGAGGGACAGACAGACAATGGACTACGTAGTGCGGGAGTTGGGAGCACAAGTTAGGGTTGTGGAGTTCTCAACGCAATAATCAAGAGTTGGTTAAATGTTACAGGCGCTCTTCCATATGACTTCTATATACCTGAAAACATGCACTAATTTGATGCACGGAATCATACTCAAATTCAAACTTGTGCATTAACAAAATGCCTGCTCTACTATTGATGAGGGAGTGCTGCAGGATAACAAATCTTATCAGCACTCACCACTTGCATATGCACTTCATGATAAGCACAAAGTGACGTAATATGACCCCAAGTTTAGGCCTAATTCCCATCACAAGGCGTTCAATAAAGCCCTAAAAAGGACAACATCCGGTTGATCACAATCAAAACTTGAAGAGCTTTAATTTCAACTAATTATGAGATTGTCCGTTGCATTCCAGTCTAGAGCCATTTATATGGATAAAAAAAACATGATTATACACCTCCCAAACGCTCCTTGAAAATTACAAAGATAAAAAACCAACACTTGCATGAACCATTACATAAGGGCAGCATTTTCTCTACATGCACTTTTAAAACAATTTGATAAGTTCAAAATAAATTATTAATATTGATAAACTATTAATTTTTCTAACAAGACATTTTGGCCAGTGAAAATACAAAACAATTTGTAGTGGCGGTGGTGAATTGAATAAATTTCGAAAAAATTAAAGTTTGGCTGGCTTGGAGGCTTTCATGTGACATGAGCTCCTTTGCTTATATCTTGGAAGCTCTTTTTTCCTTCATGAAGAGATGCCATAGCCCATAAGCATCTGGCATTGAAATTTCGCACAAACAAGAAATTACCACCAAACTTGCATATTTATTCTTATATGAACAACAAAGCCTTCACATTGGATCGTTACATTTTTTTAGAAGCATCTATGATTGTCATAACTTTAAGTACTTATAACCATTGTACTAAGGATCGATGTGTTACATTCTTACTAATATGGCGCCTGAAAAAGAATGATTTTGAGACAGATACCAATAGTGACGAACCTCTTGGCTGATGGTCTGGCAGTTATCCCTGTCGCAGGAGAAGATCATGTTGCGTTTGTGATCCACCACATCACGTACGGAAAAGAACCCATACACATGCAGCGGCCACTGTAAACTCTGGTCAATTTCTGCAACTTTGACTGAAAAGAACTGCAGCGTGTTCTTGGTTGAGCCATCGCCAGAGAAGGTGAAGCGCATGGAGGGGATAGTAGCTGCATCAATGACATGTCACAATGTCAGTAGGACGGATGGGGAGGAAAATAATACTGTAAATGAAACCAAAGCGCGTGTAGGCAGAGGTTACGCTACTCACTCTCATCCTCAAATTTACCAAAATAGCCGCCTTCGCCCCAAACACTCGTCCAGAATCCACGAAACTGATCCCAGGGATCCTGTGGTCCCCCCCTTTTCTCTAAGATCTTCCTCCCTGTCGCTTCAACAAATTCCTTCGCGGCCTTTATCATCGCCGCTTTCTTTGCCTTCTCCGCCTCCTCCTCCTTCTCCTTCTTTGCCATCCGCTCCTCCATCACCGCCTCACGTTTCTCCCTCTCCTCCATCCGCTTGTCACGCATCGCCTTCTCCACCGCCTCCATCTCGCCACCCGACGAATGCATCACCCTCTTTGTAGCCCAGATGGCAGTCGCCCTCGCCGCCGCCGCCGCCGCCGCCGCTCTCTTTCTGGTTTGGTGTACGCGAGAAGGAACCTTGGACGACGATCGGCTTGGGTTTGGGTTGCGAAGTTGGGAAAGGGAGCAATACCCCCGAGGCCGAGAGATCGGATCCGATGGGCTTTTTTTCTCGGCCAGCTACGATCAAAGCAAAGTACCCTGCCTGCTCGGCCTTCGCCTCTCTCTTCACGGAGGAAAAAAAACTCGGGTTTTTGTTTTCCGTTGCCACAAAAAAAAGGGTTTATTTTCATTTGATCAAACATACTGCCCCGGTTCTTTTGGCTGATTCTTCCATAATCTTGAGAATCGACCTTCCATATAGCTTCTCTCAGAATCTTGTACCCATTTTTTTTACAATCATAACTAGTTAGGATGTGAACAGCTAGGATTGTAAAAAAAAATATGAGTACAAGATTCTGGGAGAAGCTATGTGAAGGATTGATTCTTAAGATTCTGGAAGAAGCAGCCAAAAGAACTGTGCCACTGTATGCAATGCTAGATGACTGACTGATGGTCAGGTGACTAAAAAATTAATCCTAAACAGTTTTTCCTCTCGTGTGTACGGACTAGAACCCTAGCTACAACCAGGAATGCCTTTCGGCGCCGTCCTTCGGTGACTACCCTTCACCGACGACTGAGGTGAGGGGGTAGCTGGATCCCGCACATGCACATGCAGATCAGTAGCTTTAGTTTCTAGAGCCTTAGTAGCTTAGGTTTTGGATCGTTCGACGTCTTTGCTTCAGCGGCGGCAACGACGACACTGAATAAAGAAGCTTCAATTCCTCACCTGACGAGGCAATCAACTCTATGGTCGGTGAGAATTTGGGAACTAACTTGTTCAAGCGGGGGTGTCATGGTGGTGGTGGCATACTTGTGTCAAACTTTTGTCCTCGGGCTTCACCATTGTGAGGGCGTATGTTTCAGCACCAACGCGGAGCTTGGGAGGTAGTGGAGGAGCGGATGCAAATAGTGGTCTGCATGAACGATATTTGTAAGACGGATCATATGCTGGATTTGTGATTGGTGACTGGCAGGTATGATTTCCTCCTACAACGTCTTAGTCATGCATAGGTGTCAGATCTGGAGTTTGATATCGAGTCTGAGGTGCTACGCATGTCTGATTTGTTCGACGGCAGGGGCTTCACCTTTGGTGAGCCACCTTGGAGATCCGCAAAACTGCATATATGTGATGAAGCCGCGTCAATGGATGAGAAGGTGATCCGTCATTTTTTTTTCTTTGGTGGTTGTTGTATGGTGGTGCAGGGGGAAAGTTACGGGAGTTGATGTCAAGCTCACAAGATATTTTTATCATGATTGTAATTTTCCTACTTGGTTAGTAGTCCTTTGTGCAAAGTCTAGCATTTGTTGTCTTTTCGGTTTTCTGAGGTTGGTGTCTATTTGACTTCTACTATGATCTTTATGATATGAATGAGAGGCACGTATTATCACAAACAAAAGACCGGGATATTTGAATATTTATTTTTGATCAGTCACTTTTTATTTAACCATGGAATTTGTTGGAACATGTCATCTGGTCCCACTGTGGTATTCTTTATTTCGATTCAACAAAGTGCCAATAGCTTCTGGATGTTGGCTAAGTGATTCAATCTTCGCCTCTGAAGGATGAGAACCCACTATGTAGCATCTACATCGACAATTCAAGCATTGTATACATCATTAGTCTAATTCTTTGTAGGAAGTACCCCTAATAACGAACTTGCAAAATGGATCTGTTTATCATAAAGAGATTCATTGTTCCTGACCCTGCTTCACCTTAATTGTTATTTGAACAAAAATATCACAATAAACTTTTGGTAGAAGTTCTATCTTGGTTGGAGTGGGGATAGCATTTCTCTTCGCATCGTTGTGTGCTTATCTATTGTACTAGCAAAAGAGTCCCTTTATTTTAACACATGGCATCCCATCCGTGTTGCCATCTATCATCCTTCCCATCCTCGCCAATGGTGGCCTTAGTGCCCATACAATCACAAAATGTTCCAATGTTGTCAATTATAAGGCGTCTCTCTCTCGGCGTAAGATGTGAAATCTTTTTTTTCCTTTGAGGTTTTGGCAAGGCTTGCATGTGTTTATAGATGGTTTATTTCGTCTCCAATCTTGGTTTTGCTCCTGTGTTCATTTCCAATCCGGATAGGCACCAATATAAAAAAAAGACGGATCATGCACCATTGATTAAGCTTGCACCCTAATAAAATTCAAATTCATTTCTTATATCCTATCCTTAACAGTTATATTCAAAATTTATTCAGGTGTTTATTTCGTCTCCCATTTTTTTCCAATGGCTAACAGATAAAATGACATCATATTCATATTCTACACATTTTTAATTAAATTTCACATATAACATGTTAAATTTGGAGTTAGTGTTTAAAATATATGTACTACGGGTTGATTAACCCAAACATTAGAGGGGTTTCCTGCAAAAATGAAAATCGTACTTAAATTTGTCCCGCGGGTTGATGATGAGAATATTAGGGGGGTTCTATAAAAACAAAAATCTGACTTAGAACTGGACTTCGAGTTTATTATTAGAAACATCAAGGGGTTTCCTGCAAAATAGCATGATGGAACAAAAAATACCTATTTTCTTTATTAGTAGGTATAGATAAATCTACACTGCGAGCACTAAATAAGATTGCACAATTCATCCCCTTCATGTCTACCTTTCTACTGGATTCAATCCATCAAGAAAAAGTGATGGAAACTAGAGCAATCAAGTGGATGACCCAAAAGAAAAAAAACAATCCAATTATAAATGTGAAACAAAAGTCCTAATACTAATATTGCATACTTAATTGTCCTAATTTCAATTACTTTGTTTTGAGCCGTTCTTAAGTTCAATTACTAGTCGGCCGAAATGTAGAATAGACCAAGCCCAAGAATACGGTTGAAGATCTTATAAACCCATCAACAGGATACTGTGATGAGTAAATAATTGGAGATTATTTTATTCCCATGGATGTTGAAAGGATTATGGGAATAACTCTAAGTACAAACTTGACCGATGGCTTTGTTGTTTTGCAGAAAACAAAATATTACAAATTTTCGGTTCGATCAACATACTACAATGAATGGATGCATCACTTTGTTGGGCGTCTCAAAAGATCAGATGGCGGTCCTTCCACTACTATTCCGGCTTGGAAAAAACCTATGGAAACTCAGTGTTCCTAGTAAAATCAAAATATTTGGTTGGAAGGCTCTACATGGAATCATCCTAGGCTTGCCAGTGCTAGCAAATCGACATATTCCTATTTCTAGACAGTGCCACGTTTGTCAGAGGGGGCAGAGGATATCCACGGTCCGCCATCTAATGTTCACATGCACAATAGCTAGAGAAGTTTGGAGAGTTCTGGGGCAAAAGGAGGTAATTGATCAAGCACTTGATTCTGATAGATCTGGCAGCATCGTTTTTGAAAATTTACTTTGGGATCAACGTCGGCAGTCACCAAGTGTTCAACATCTGACTCTACAAGATTCTATCGTTGTGGGTTCATGGTATATCTAGCGGCAAAAGAGAGAAGTTGTTAAGGGAAGTGGGATCTCCAGCCCGCCAAGAACTGCATTGGTGATACATGCAATAACAACTAACTAATCTAAGGTGATTGATGACATTGGGTAACATCTAACTCATCTATGGTTGTTGATGCGTGCTATATGGACGATGGAAGGGGAGCTACAACCGCTATTCTTCGTAATCATTAAGGAGAAGCGATGTCAGGGAGAACTTTCTTATTGTTCATGTGCTCGATGCTCCTTCAGCGGAGGGGTTAGGGCATCTCCAACGGCAACCCAAAAAAACCTCTCGCATCCGTCCGCTGATAGGGGGGACCAGTCTGTGGACATGGATACAGGAGGCAGCCATCCAACTCTAGCTGGATGCATTTTCACAACAACTCAAACCAACCAGACGAAATTCGTGCAAACAAGTGCGGGTTTCATATAAATACGACCTGATTATATAAATATGATGGATTTCATATAAACATGATGGATTTCATTACAAATACATGAAAGCGGTCCTAGGTGGGCTAATCTAAATGATTGTCGGCGTCCGCACTACAAAAAAAACACTTCCGTGATGATACGTGTTTGTCACAGTAGGTCGCGTTTTTTGTCATGCATGTACATTCATGATGATTTTATGACACAATCAAGATAGTCATACCTGTGTTGTCGTAGAAGTGTTCCATGACATTACCAAAATTATCATCATGGAAGTGTCCACTTCCATGACGATAAACCGCGCGTCACAGAAGTGCTTTAGTTAAGGGTGACCAACACGTGGCATCCATCGTAACGGAACGCCGTTAAGCTATCGGGTCCGGTTTTGGATCCGATAACCCGTTAACAGCCCCAACCAATGTGGATTTTCCACGTGTAAAATCATCATTGGCTGGAGGAAACACGTGTCGGCTCACCGTTGGGACAGATGTCATCCACTCATTTGATCGAAGGCGCCTATGATACGGCGACACGTGACACGGCCCAACGGAGGCCCATTTCTATGAAAAGGCCGGCCCGTTTGACTTGGTCAAAAGGTGGCGGGCCGGCCCACGGAAAGCCTGTTAACGGCCTGTTCGCATATAGCCCATTTACAGCCCGCTAACCCAGGGCCCGTTACGACCTCTCCAAATTAGGCCCACTAGCGTCATCTGGGCCGTCCAATATGATTCCAACCCGTTTTAACTTCCGGCCCATGTGTGGCCCATGACTTCTTTCGGCCCATATGAGGCCCTTTGTAACTCTTGGCCCATTAACGGTCCGTGGTGAAACTGGCCCGTAATGAATAGTGTATAACTTTATACCCATTAACGGCCCATTATTCCATTGGGTCGTTTCCAGCCCAAGTTATCTTTCGGCCTTCTCAGGGCCCATTGATTCTTGGGCTCATTTGCAGTATTCGGTTACATACGGCCCGTTACTGTCATTTTCTGCTTGTGGGCAAAATTCAGTCCATCGTTACAGTCGGCCCGTTTGTGGACCGTTAATACGTTGGGCCGTTTTCATGTCAAAAAAAATCGTTGGGCTATTTTCATAGAGTTATCAAATACGGCCTATTAACGGCCTGTTATGGTCCACAAATAGTACGGCCCATGATTGGCGAAATGATGATATGCCCCGTAGAAGGCCCATGGATCCTACGGCCCGTATGAGGCCCATGGATCGTACGACCCGTAGAAGGCCCATGGATCGTACGGCCCGTAGAAGGCCCATGGACCCTACGGCCCGTAGAAGTCCCATGGATCCTAAGGCCCGTATAGAAGGCCAATGGATCCTACGGCCCGTATAGAAGGCCAATGGATCCTACGGCCCGAAGAAGGCCCATGGATCATACGGCCCGCAGGAGGCCCATGGTTACAACAGTTCGTGTGTTGCCATGATTATTTTGGCCTAGTTACCAAAAATAGGCTATTGTGGCCACTAGAAAAACACAGAAAAAGAACTGCAGTGACTACAAGCAAACAACTAAACAAGACAATAAGGAAATAAATAAGCAAGCAATTAACGCTAGCCTATTACCGCTATTACACATATTACATCCACTAGGCATCAAAGTTCGCCACCAGTGCAAATATAGGGAACAAAGCAGCATATTACATACACTGGCCGTCAAAATTGGCCACCAGTGAAAATAAACGCGGCAGCAAAACAAGAGCATAACTGAAACAACTTCAGAAGATCTCAAGAAACTATCCTGGGTATCCACCATGCTGGCAATAAGCTTAGCAAGATTATTAGCTTTGTCCTGTTTGGCGCTAAAATCCTCCAACGCTTGATGTTGCACCAGAAAGTATGCATCTTAATGCTCCAGGGACTTCCGCAGTCCTTCCGCTTCTTGTCGCAGCACAGTTGATCGGTGTCTTTCAGCTTGTAGTTGAGACTCAAGAAACCGAATTGATTCAGACAGTGAGTTTAAATAGCTTATGCAAGCGGTAGTGGCCAGTATCTCAAACACTACAAGACAGGACTTTGGGGTTGTCTCGCTGTCTTCAAGATAGTCTTCCTTAGCTTTTTTATCAGCTTTGTTGGAGGCCAACAAGGATGTGTCACTATCCTGAACCTTATCTGCATTACTTCCTTTACCATTGCCTAATAAGGCACTCTTCCCCAATATTCTGTCAGCATTCTAAAAGAAGAAACAAGCAGACACATAACAAGTTTAGCATGTACTAGTATATGAAACTCAATTCGATGAACCAGTTCATTAGTAAGGTGGACAGGATTAAACTACCAAGTCTTCTATTGCCAAGTACTAGTACATAATAAAAGCATCAAACAAACATATATCTATGTCCTATGGTCACTGCATTGTCTTGCCAAATCAAAATAGAGACACGGTTCAAATCATACCAGTTCAAGACAAAGCAGCAGTGAAAGAATACAAAGCATGGAAAACTACACGGCACAACAAGATTTCAGATGGGTACCACGGGTCTACATGTACAACAACACTATTGGCTCTGTTGTGATGCTAGTAATGTGCATGATATGAAAGTCAACTGTATACACAATTAAAATTGAAATCAACAGAGCTATTGATAAGAGCAAACCTGTTAAAGAAATATGCTTGAACATACCAGCTATGCCATTGGAGTTTTGATTGGACCCTTCAATTTAAAAATAAGTTTGTATGAGTAAATACAGTGATACAAGAGCAAAGCAATCATAATTAAAAAAAGGCGCGCCTAGGCTCTAGGCGTTGGCAAAACGCATTGCGCATAACTACTCGTAATCTATGCATAACTGCGCATAAGCATGCGCGTTGGTCAGTAAAGCGCAAGGCGGTGGCAAAACGCACAATTAATGCCTAGTGCTTTTTTGAACAATGATAGCAATGGAATCTTAAATTAGAATAGTTGTTCTTCATGTTTAGGCACTTGTTCTACATGAACAGAGTACAGTAAGACGCAAGAATATAATACTTAAAAATAGACAATGAGCTCATAGACCTTACCACATTCTTGGTTCGGGACCAGTACAGAACAAGGCATTCCCAGTCATCGTCCAGTAAATGTGTCTCGGGAGAACGTAAGGGAATTTGATGGGTTTCTTTGCCGGTGAAGTACCTTTTCTTCAGGTAATTCCGATACTGCCACCAAGCATTCTTGAAGATAGCAGAGGTATTAGCACAGGTTACCTCATCCTGAGTTTCCAAATCGATCCTTCTCTATAGAGAAAAATGAGAAAAATTGATGTATTATAACCATCATGGAGGTAGGATGTATGGGACAAAGCAAAGTAATTGCCATGAATAACATTACTTACACATAACTCCTAGACAAACACCTGCAACTGGCATTTTCCTTCATCTTCAGTATAATATTTCCAAGATGGGAAGATACGCACATACGATTTAACAACATCAAATGCGGTAGATGCTAAACTAAGACTAGCTGGTTGTGCTTCCTCCACAGGAATAGGCGTACTAACTGGTGGAGTTGGGGTTCACCGTGATAGTACTGGCCCTTTGGGCACTGGAGCTGCCTTACTAACTGCTCTTGTTTGGGAGCTCTGTGGTGGAGATGGTGCTATGTCAACAGGAACTGGGTTACTATCGGCTGGGGTTGGGGTTAGATTGGGTGAAGCTGGTTCTCTATCCATCGCAGTAGGGGTACAATCTGCGAGAGTTTGGGTTATGTGTGGTAGGGCTGGTTCTTGTGCATGTACAACCGGGCTGCTATCTCCACCAAGAGGTAGCACTATTTTATTTGAAGATTGTGTTTTTAGTCCGCTAGATACTAGCATCACCCGCTCCAATTCAAATGGTTGATAAACAGGAAACATAGTTGAATGTACAGACATTGTATGAGAGACAGATGCAATAGATAGTGTGGAAACAAGAGGACATGAAATAGTTGACATGTATATTGTTTAACTAAAACGGATAGCATGACATAATTTCACATATATGATGTATATCTAAACTGGATAGCATAGCATAACATAATTCAGAGATATGATGAATAACTAAACAGGATCACATGACATAATTCACCTACATGTTATCTAAGCAATCAGGATCTCATCATTTAATTCACATATGTGACTTATATGCTAAACAGAGGGCATTCGATATGATGTCTGAACTAAGAACATGGTGTTGAATATTGTGTATATGATGTATAAACTATGCAATGCAAGACACCATATGCATGATATGAGCAGTATAGCCGTGCCAAGTTAGAGCATACACCTTGGTGGGGGAATAGGACTGGTCATCTGTCTCTGAATCCATCTCTGAGGAGCTATCGGGACCCAACAAGAGATCTGCTTCGACAGGTAGCATTGTCTGCTCTGAAGGCCTTGTTTTTGCTCCAGATTTTTCCATCTCCCACCCAAATTGTTGATTCACAGGAAGAGTAGTTTAACGTACAAACATTGTCGACAAAGGGAAATGTAATGAAGAAAAGGATGGGCAAGATATCATTCAAATATATGATGCCTGGTTAAACATGATGGCATTGCACATTTCGCATATATTATGGCTGGCTAAAAGACATGAGACTGCATAATTCCCATATATGATATAGAAACTAAACAGGTGGCATTACAGAACATGTATAAACTAAGCAGATGACATATATGATGTCAAAAGTAGGCACTGCAAGGCAACATATGCATGATATGACTAACATCATCATGCCAAGGTAGAGAAAACACCTTGGGGGGTAAATAGGAGTGGTCAGCGGCGTCTGAATCCGCCTCAGAACAGATATCTTCCTCTAGATTACAATCTGGAGAGGGGTGGGGAGGGTTTGCCATTGAACCCGCCATGGAGCGATGTCTGCATGACATTGTATTGCCGCGCAAAACTCTTCTCTTTTTCTCTACATGTTCAGCATGACTGTGTACAATATCTGACATGCATACGAAAAAAATATGGTGAGATTATGTAAGGAGAGCATGCAGAAATTTAGAGTGATGGTAACAACCAGTGGATGGATCCAAAAATAATGATAGCAGGCTGATGATTTCTTTAATTTAATAAAAAGACAGATGATGATTGCTTTACTATTTGTTTCCCACCCAAGATGAACAACATAGGCATACCCTAGGTGAACCAGATATTAGACAGACATACCATTCATTGCTGCCTCGATATGTGCCCCACAACTAATTTAGAACTCAAGTTTGAACATTAATTTGGACCTGACTTGGAGTCCAAGAGGTGAACAGGACGATAAAGTAGCAGGTAATTTTAAGCAATGCATAACATAAGCAGAAACAAAAGAGTGTGACCTCTCTTATGGACCCGTGTACTCCTCAGGTTCATCTGCTGAGTCGATGATGGTGATGCCATTGCGGTGGGTGCCGGCGGCAAGGAAGGAGATCTGAGGTGGCGAAAGACGGTCAGGAGTCATGATGTCTAGTTTGGTGGATGCTTCTGTCGATGGAGCAGCTCAGGTGAGGTGGACGACATCACGGCAGGAGCAGGACAAACCACACAAAGTTCCCTTCGACACCTACCTATAACTGAAGTAATTCTGTAAGGGCTCATTTGGCTTGCATGATTCTAAAAACGCAGGGATAGGAAAAACACCGGAATAGGATAGGAATGCACATGGTAAACAGAGCATTTCTAAACACAGGATTTCTGTCAACTTGGGTGTTTGGTTTACAGGAATTGGAAGAGCAAAGGAATGCAAAGAAACATGGTCAAAATAAAGTGAAACCATATGAAAGCGTGTACAGTTAGAATGTTATTCTGCCACTAATGCACTTGGTCTTGTTTTCATGCATAGGATTTTGAAAAGTAGGTCCAGGTGGATGTTTTGCTTCATTCCTTTCAACAAAATGCATGAATAATTGAATAGTAGAGTGCCATTGGAAAGTCCCTATTGCTATGTTTTTCCGTTGAACCAAAATAGCCCTAATGGATCGACATGAATGTATAGTAATAAGTGATGCAACAAGTGTACAACCTCTTTGCCATAGCCGTGTAGACCTCAGCATCATTGGGTTGGTCGTTGAAGCAGTTGAGGCAGAGGTGGCTGCCAGAGGTGTGGAGGAAGATCTAAGGAATCTGTAGACAGCGTCCAGGGCACTGCTCTGTTGTGATGGATCGTTCTGTCATTGGAGCAGCTCCGGTGAGCCGTAAGACGTCAAGGCTGAAGCAGCACAAGACAGACATCGCCAATCTCAAGTGGGATTCTAATAGCATTCCAATAGATGATGTAAAATAGATGTAAAATTTACATCACCAAAAACTACCTGACTACACAGATGAGGTAAAAACTGTTGACTCTGAACTTAACCGTCGAAACTGAAATTTACTGTAGAATCTGAATGTTACTGTCGAAACTGAACGCAATGGTAGCAGAGAGGCACTTGACATGTAGTTTAGGGAGGGCCTGCAGTTCATCTTCAACCTGCACCCCCTGAGCCGCCAGCCACCACCGGCCGAACCGCCGGCCCCAGCGCCGCCTCGCCGCCCTGAAACAACTCCCCGCCGCTGCCTCGACTAGCCCTCTAGCCCCCCCCCGCCCCCACCCTAAACCCTAAGATATATAGTGGGGTACCTCTCCGGCGAGCCCCCGTCCCCGCTGCGGGTGGTTCTTCCTTAACTCT
>NC_041383.1:528181535-528239520 GCF_002162155.2 Triticum dicoccoides
CCAAAAGTTGATTCAGTCGACTGAAGTGTGGCTAAATCGGAGTAGAGCAGCAGCATGAGTGAGGGGGGAGCAGTAGCAGCAGCGCGAGCGAGTGAGCGAGAGCTGGAGCAGCAGCAGCCGGGCGAGCGAGCGATCGAGTGAGAGCCGGAGCAACAGCGCGAGTGAGCGAGCGAGAGCCGGAGCAGCAGCAACAGATCCAGCTGGTATGGACTGAAGGAAATATGCCCTAGAGGCAATAATAAAGTTATTATTTATTTCCTTATTTCATGATAAATGTTTATTATTCATGCTAGAATTGTATTAACCGGAAACATAATATATGTGTGTACATAGACAAACATAGTGTCACTAGTATGCCTCTACTTGACTAGCTCGTTAATCAAAGATGTTTAAGTTTCCTAACCATAGACATGAGTTGTCATTTGATTAACATGATCACATCATTAGGAGAATGATGTGATTGACTTGACCCATTCTGTTAGCTTAGCACTTGATCTTTTAGTATGTTGCTATTGCTTTCTTCATGACTTATACATGTTCATATGACTATGAGATTATGTAACTCCCGATTACCGGAGGAACACTTTGTGTGCTACCAAACGTCACAAGTAACTGGGTGATTATAAAGGTGCTCTACAGGTATATCCGAAGGTACTTGTTGAGTTGACGTATTTCGAGATTAGGATTTGTCACTCCGATTGTCGGAGAGGTATCTCTGGGCCCTCTCTGTAATGCACATCACTATAAGCCTTGCAAGCAATGTAGCTAATGAGTTAGTTACGGATGATGCATTACGTAACGATTAAAGAGACTTGACGGTAACGAGATTGAACTAGGTATTGAGATACCGACGATCGAATCTCGGGCAAGTAACAAACCGATGACAAAGGGAACAACGTATGTTGTTATGCGGTTTGACCAATAAAGATCTTCGTAGAATATGTAGGAGCCAATATGAGCATCCAGGTTCCGCTATTGGTTATTGACTGGAGACATGTCTCGGTCATGTCTACATAGTTCTCGAACACGTAGGGTCCGCATGCTTAAAGTTCGATGATGGTTATATTACGAGTTTATGTGTTTTGATGCACCGAAGGTAGTTTGGAGTCCCGGATGAGATCGGGGACATGACGAGGAGTCTCAAAATGGTCGAGACATAAAGATCCATATATTGAACGACTAGATTCGGGTATTTTTCGGAGTACCGGGGAGTTACGGGAATATGGGGAAGAGTATTGGGCCTTAATGGGCCTTAGTGGGAAACCTACTCCTACTAGGAGTAGGAATCCTACTCCCTTGGCGCGCCCCTCCTAGGGCCGGCCTCCTCCTCCCTTGCTCCTTTATATACGGGGGTAGGGGCACCCCATAGAGACAACAATTGATCATTAATCTCTCAGCCATGTGCGGTGCCCCCCTCCACCATAGTCCTCCTTGATAATATCGTAGCGATGATTAGGCGAAGCCCTGCGTCGGTAGAACATCATCATCGTCATCACATCGTCGTGCTGACGGAACTCTCCCTCGACACTCAGCTGGATCGGAGTTCGAGGGACGTCATCGAGATGAACGTGTGCAAGAACTCGGAGGTGCCGTGCTTTCGGTGCTTGATCGGTCGGGCCGTGAAGACGTGCGACTACATCATCCGCGTTGTGCTAACGCTTCCGCTTTTGGCCTAGGAGGGTATGTGGACAACACTCTCCCCTCTCGTTGCTATACATCACCATGATCTTGCGTGTGCGTAGGACTTTTTTTGAAATTACTACGTTCCCCAACATGGCCGCCGCCGCCGAAGGGGCCTCGCACTAGGGGAGAGCCGCCATGGAGATGTTGCCCGCGGTGCCGACTTCAAGGTAGCCGCTCCATGGGGGTGCGGAATGGAGCATCGTCGGCGCCGGGAGGTCGAGTTAAGGAGAAGGTGCAATGCAATGAGTGTACAACCTCTTTGGTGGCGCCAAGTAGACCTCGGTTTCGTCCGAGGAGTCGGTGAGGATGCTGCGGTTCCGACGGAGCAGGTTAAGGCGGCGCTGTGGGGATGGAGCAGCTGCGATAGATGAGGCGATCATCAGAGCAGATCCTTGGAGGTGGAGGACGGGGTGGCTGAACCGGTGGGACAACGAGATCGACGACGGATCCTCATCCAGGGAGGTGGACGAGGGACGTCGAGCTATTGCGGTGGACGACGTCGTCGGGGAAGAGGCTCCGACTGGGCAGCGGTGATGTGGCGGACGGAGGAGGGTGGGGTTTCGCGGCTAGAGCGGAGAGGTTATGGCGGCTTGGGATTTCGAATGGCGAAAAGGGGGCGATGGGAGGGGGTGAACCATGACTTAGGGACGCGCTTGTCCAAAATGTAGGGTGTGTTACAAAAGTACCCCCCACTGATTTGAACTAGCGGCCCTTTCGGCTCAGGGTTAGAAGGGGGATTTCGCGTGTCGGGATTTGGCAGCTGGAGGGAGTTTTCGCGCGCGTTGTAATTTCGAGATAGCAAGGCGCGGGTTGTGAAGGCGCCAGTTTTGGGAGCACGATATCTGAATTTTTGGGATATAACAAGCCGCGGGTTGAATTTTAGGGACAAGCCTAACATGTAGTAATATTGTACTTGTACGTACCAAATCAATTCACACTTCCCTCAACCAAAAAGAAAACGAAAAAAATAAAACTATTCACACCACACAAAGAGAGAGTCTTGCCCCGTTTCACTATACAAATGCTATTCAAAGCTACTCCCTCCTTCCATCTATATAGGGCCTAATGCGTTTTTTGATGCTAACTTTGACCAAATATTAGAGCAATAATATATGACATGCAACTTACATAAAGCACACCGTTGAATTCGTCTGTGAAAGGTTCTTTCAATGATATAATTTTCACATTGTGCATGTCATGTACTATTAATCTTGTCAATAGTCAAAGGCGGTCTTAAAAAACTCATTACGCCCTATATAGATGGAAGGAGGGAGTATGAATCCATGTTATGTCCAATTAAATTTTTTCGCTTGCCGTATAATGCATGTAGCCTACTCATACCAACATTTTAGTGCATTCCAAATGTCTATACTACCGCTGCAATTCGAACCAAATTTGAATTCGTTTCTCTATTTCAATAAGAATCTACAATCATGATTGTTGCCAACTTCAACCATCATTCGTGTATTACCTTAATAACACACCACATGATTACTATAGAGATAGATATGAACTATGTGTACTACATGAACTCGAATTCTATTTTTTGAATACACTTGATGTTGATTCTAAATAATACTACATTTGATGTACTAACTTCATAATCTAAACCATGTTCCATATGTACACTGTGTTTATCACACAAAGTATAGTGCCCCGCCCCCTACATTATGAGAAGTATTTAGACCTGAGTTGCAAAAGCCACACATTAGCCCAAATTATGATCAATGTTCTACATTGTGATATCTTCTTCAAGTATCCGTATCCACTTTTTTATAATGAATTATGATCTTTGTTCGTATTTTACACCTTGACGGTCCTCTTCTATTTGTAGCTAGCTAGCGCTAACTTTCTATCGTGCATGCACACGCTCGCCCCCTCCCACCCACCCTTAGCGTCCCCTCCATCGCGAACATTCATTATGTCTCTTTAGGTCATCCACCCGCGGTGTGTGTAGACCCCCAGCTCCTTCTTTCCGACACACACCGGTCGATATACCTCTCTAGCCAAGTGTGCCTACCATGTCGAGGGGGGAGGAGTGTGCGAGTATGTGATCAGTGAAAAGAGGGGCGGGGAGTGTGCACCTGCGTGGAACCGTATACGGCGGTAGGGGCACCCCATAGAGACAACAATTGATCATTGATCTCTTAGCCGTGTGCGGTGCCCCCTCCACCATAGTCCTCCTCGATAATATCGTAGCGGTGCTTAGGCGAAGCCCTGCGTCGGTAGAACATCATCATCGTCACCACGCCGTCGTGCTGACGGAACTCTCCCTTGACACTCGGCTGGATCGGAGTTCGAGGGACGTCATCAAGCTGAACGTGTGCAAAAACTCAGAGGTGCCGTGCTTTCAGTGCTTGATCGGTCGGGCCGTGAAGACGTACGACTACATCATCCGCGTTGTGCTAACGTTTCCGCTTTCGGTCTACGAGGGTACGTGGACAACACTCTCCCCTCTCGTTGCTATACATCACCATGATCTTGCGTGTGCGTAGGAATTTTTTTGAAATTACTACGTTCCCCAACATGGCCGCCGCCGCCGAAGGGGCCTTGCACTAGGGGAGAGCCGCCTTGGAGATGTCGCCTGTGGTGCCGGCTTCAAGGTAGCCGCTCCATGGGGGTGTGGGATGGAGCACCGTCGGCGCCGGGAGGTCGAGTTAAGGAGAAGGTGCGATGCGATGAGTGTACAACCTCTTTGTAGGCGCCAAGTAGGCCTTGGTTTCGTCCGACGAGTCGGTGAGGATGTTGCGGTTCCGGTGGTGCAGGTTAAGGCGGCGCTGTGGGGATGGAGCAGCCGCGATAGATGAGGTGATCATCGGAGCAGATCCTTGGAGGTGGAGGACGGGGCGGCTGAACCGGCGAGACGACGAGATGGACAACGGATCCTCATCCGGGGAGGTGGACGAGGGACGTCGAGCTGTTGCGGTGGACGACATCGTCGGGGAAGAGGCTCCGACTGGGCAGCGGTGATGTGGCGGACGAAGGAGCGTGGGGTTTTGCGGCTGGAGTGGAGAGGTTATGGCGGCTTGGGATTTCGAATGGCGAAAAGGGGGCGATGGGAGGGGGTGAACCATGACTTAGGGACGCGCTTGTCCAAAATGTAGGGTGTGTTACAAAAGTACCCCCCACCGATTTGAACTAGCGGCCCTTTCGGCTCAGGGTTAGAAGGAGGATTTCGCGTGTCGGGATTTGGCAGCTGGAGGGAGTTTTCGCGCGAGTTGTAATTTCGAGATTGCAAGGCGCGGGTTGTGAAGGCGCCAGTTTTGGGAGCACGATATCTGAATTTTCGGGATATAACAAGCCGCGGGTTGAATTTTAGGGACAAGCCTAACATGTAGTAATATTGTACTTGTACGTACCAAATCAATTCGCACTTCCCTCAACCAAAAAGAAAACAAAAAAAAATAAAACTATTCACACCACACAAAGAGAGAGTCTTGCCCCGTTTTACTATACAAATGCTATTCAAAGCTACTCCCTCCTTCCATCTATATAGGGCCTAATGCGTTTTTTGATGCTAACTTTGACCAAATATTAGAGCAATAATATATGACATGCAACTTACATAAAGCACACCGTTGAATTCGTCTATGAAAGGTTCTTTCAATGATATAATTTTCACATTGTGCATGTCATGTACTATTAATCTTGTCAATAGTCAAAGACGGTCTTAAAAAACTCATTACGCCCTATATAGATGGAAGGAGGGAGTATGAATCCATGTTATGTCCAATTAAATTTTTTCGCTTGCCGTATAATGCATGTAGCCTACTCATACCAACATTTTAGTGCATTCCAAATGTCTATACTACCGCTGCAATTCGAACCAAATTTGAATTCGTTTCTCTATTTCAATAAGAATCTACAATCATGATTGTTGCCAACTTCAACCATCATTCGTGTATTACCTTAATAACACACCACATGATTACTATAGAGATAGATATGAACTATGTGTACTACATGAACTCGAATTCTATTTTTTGAATACACTTGATGTTGATTCTAAATAATAGTACATTTGATGTACTAACTATATATTCATAATCTAAACCATGTTCCATATGTACACTGTGTTTATCACACAAAGTATAGTGCCCCGCCCCCTACATTATGAGAAGTATTTAGACCTGAGTTGCAAAAGCCACACATTAGCCCAAATTATAATCAATGTTCTACATTACGATATCTTCTTCAAGTATCCGTATCCACTTTTTTATAATGAATTATGATCTTTGTTCGTCATTTACACCTTCACGGTCCTCTTCTATTTGTAGCTAGCTAGCGCTACCTTTCTATCGTGCATGCACACGCTCGCCCCCCTCCCACCCACCCTTAGCGTCCCCTCCATCGCGCATGTTCATTATTTCTCTTTAGGTCGTCCACCCGTGGTGTGTGTAGGCCCCTAGCTCCTTCTTTCCGGCACACACCGGTCGATATACCTCTCTAGCCAAGTGTGCCTACAACAAACACATATATACTTCCCCTCTTCTCTTCTCACCGTCCATGCCCCCCTATGTCCAATACGGTTCCACGCAGGTGCACACTCCCGCCCCTCTTTTCACTGATCACATACTCGCACACTCCTCCCCCCTCGACATGGTAGGCCTCTCGTACCACCTCCTAGTCGCACCCCTCTCCCCTTGTCTGTCTCTCCGGACCTTATTTGCTTCTAACACATGCAGGCATGTATATGAACTGATCTCCCTACATATAGCCATGTCGACTATAATTCGTTTTCACCAAGCACCGATACACTTACCTCGCTAGTTATATCTCTCCCTTTCTCAGACACACGGCGGTTGATCTTCCTATGTAGTTAGGTATGCTTACCACAACCATATCTTCTCCCCTCATCATCCTTGCATACCTCCCGACCCGTCTCTCACACGCACGTGCATAGACAGATAGACATCCCCCGCCCTCTCTTATTGATATTGCACTCATACCCTCCATTTGTCTAGCAGGCCTCTCCCACCATTTGTGAGACGCCACTCCACCACCAACCCTCCGACGCTCTACCTTTGTCTTTCTCCCAACCTTATTCCTTTGCTACACATATCCATGGATGTCGATCGATCTCCCTCAATACATAGCTAGGTATCTCTCCTTCCCCACACATATACTAGTCGATCGGTCTCTGCCCCCCCCCCCCACACACACACCGATAGTCGAACGTTGTAGGTAGGTATCCATGCCACGAAGAAAAACTGCACCTCTACCCTCTCAAATTCCAGTAGGCCAGCCGCCCTGTATCTTTGACGTGGGCAAACACAAATTCGATGGCACTCTTTATCGATCGTGCAGCCACACACTTCATCCCTCTTTTCAATTCTATCGAAATCTCACGTCCATGACTCCATTTCACACACATTGCATATGTTACATTTTTCTGTTTGAGATATCATCAACACATTGCCTCTGTTTCGCACAAACCATCTCTCTCACACCCACCCACGTACGTACCTGCACCTAAAGAAGAAGTGCACGTAGGACGGACGTACTCACGTCTCGTTCCCGGCCACACCCGTGCGGGTACATGGTGGAGTTCATTTCTATCCGAAAAGGCAGTCCACGTGATAATTTGATGCGTGTAGTGGTTGTTTACTCGAAGGAGGGTCGGGTACCACGCCTAGACGGAACAAAGTTTGACTTGACGCATTAGTATTTAATAAAGTTATATATTCCTCAATGGCACGTATGGAATATAAAACGATTGCCATGGGGAAAATGGAAAAATGGGTTTGTCTCTCGCCACACCATCTCACACAAGGCAGTCGTCGCCTCTCTCTCTCAGCGTTGGTCAGTGATCCGTCCGCATCCCGTCTGATGGTGGAAAGGGAGGATGTGCATCGTTGATACGTCTCCAACGTATCTATAATTTTTGATTGTTCCATGCTATTATATTACCCGTTTTGGATGTTTATGGGCTTTACTTTACACATTTATATCATTTTTGGGACTAACCTACTAACCGGAGGCCCAGCCCGTATTGCTATTTTTTTGCCTATTTCAGTGTTTCAAAGAAAAGGAATATCAAACGGAGTCCAAACGGAATGAAACCTTCGGGAGCATGATTTTTGGAACGAACGTGATCCAGAGGACTTGGACTGCAAGTCAAGAAGTAGTCGAGGCGGCCACGAGGGTGGAGGGCGCACCCACCCCTACTAGGCGCGCCCCCTATCTTGTGGCCCCCTCGGGAGTCCACCGACGTACTTCTTCCTCCTATATATACCCACGTACCTTGAGAACATCAGGGGAGCCAACGAAAACCTAATTCCACCGCCGCAACCTTCTGTATCCGCGAGATCCCATCTTGGAGCCTTTACTAGCGCTCCGCCGGAGGGGGAATCGACCACGGAGGGCTTCTACATCAACACCATAGCCCCTCCGATGAGTTGTGAGTAGTTTACCACAGACCTTCGGGTTCATAGTTATTAGCTAGATGGCTTCTTCTCTCTTTTTGGATCTCAATACCATGTTCTCCTCGATCTTCTTGGAGATCTATTCGTTGTAACTCTTTTGCGGTGTGTTTGTCGAGATCCGATGAATTGTGGGTTTATGATCAAGTTTATCTATGATAAATATTTGAATCTCCTCTAAATTCTTTTATGTATGATTAAGTTATCTTTGCAAGTCTCTTTGAATTATCAGTTTGGTTTGGCCTACTAGATTGATCTTTCTTGCAATAGGAGAAGTGCTTAGCTTTGGGTTCAATCTTGCGGTGTCCTTTCCCAGTGACAGCAGGGACAGCAAGGCACGTATTGTATTGTTGCTATCGAGGATAAAAAGATGGGGTTTATATCATATTGCTTGAGTTTACCCCTCTACATCATGTCATCTTTCTTAATCCGTTACTCTGTTCTTTATGAACTTAATACTCTAGATGCATGCTGGATAGCGGTCGATGTGTGGAGTAATAGTAGTAGATGCAGGCAGGAGTCGGTCTACTTGTCACGGACGTGATGCCTATATACATGATCATGCCTAGATAATCTCATAATTATTCGCTTCTCTATCAATTGCTCGACAGTAATTTGTTCACCCACAGTAATATTTATGCTATCTTGAGAGAAGCCACTAGTGAAACCTATGGCCCCCGGGTCTATCTCTTATCATATAAGCTTTCAATCTACTTTTATTTGCATCTTTACGTTTCCAATCTATATTATAAAATACCAAAAATATATTTATCTTATCATATTATCTCTATCAGATCTCACTTTCGCAAGCGGCCGTGAAGGGATTGACAACCCCTTTATTGCGTTGATTGCGAGTTCTTTGTTTGTTTGTGTAGGTGCGTGGGACTTTTGAGGAGCCTCCTACTGGATTGATACCTTGGTTCTCAAAAACTGAGGGAAATACTTACGCTACTATTGCTGCATCACCCTTTCCTCTTCAAGGAAAACCAGCGCAAGCTCAAGACGTAGCAAGAAGGATTTCTGGCTCTATTGTCGGGGAGGTCTTCGCTCAAGTCAAGACATACCAAGTACCCATCACAAACTCATCTCCCTCGCATTTACATTATTTGCCATTTGCCTCTCATTTTCCTCTCCCCCACTTCACCCTTGCCATTTTATTCGCCCTCTCTTTCCCAATCTCCTCTCTCTTTTTCGCTTGCCTTTTTCTGTTTGCTTGTGTGTTGGATTACTTGTCGCGATGGCGCAAGTTAATACCAAATTGTGTGATTCTCCAATACCAATAATAATGATTTCCTTAGTACTCCGATTGCTCCTCTTAATGATGTTGAGTCTTGTGAAATCAATACTGCTTTGCTGAATCTTGTTATGAAAGATCAATTCGCCGGCCTTCCTAGTGAAGATGCCGCTACCCATCTAAACAACTTTGTTGATTTGTGTGATATGCAAAAGAAGAAAGATACGGATACTGATATTGTAAAATTGAAGTTATTTCCGTTTTCACTTAGAGATCATGCTAAAGTTTGGTTTTCGTCTTTGCCTAAGAATAGTATCGATTCATGGAACAAGTGCAAAGATGCTTTTATCTCTAAATATTTTCCTCCCGCTAAGATCATCACTCTTAGGAACGATATTATGAATTTTAAACACCTTGATCATGAGCATGTTGCCCAATCTTGGGAAAGAATGAAATTGATGATTCGCAATTGCCCTACTCATGGTTTGAATTTATGGATGATCATACAAATTTTTTATGCCGGATTGAACTTTGCTTCTAGAAATCTTTTAGATTCGGCCACGGGAGGCACGTTTATGGAAATCACCTTAGGAGAAGCTACAAAACTCCTTGATAACATTATGGCTAATTATTCTCAATGGCACACCGAAAGATCTACTAGTGAAAAAGTGCATGCTATAGAAGAAATTAATGTTTTGAGTGGAAAGATGTATGAACTTATGAAATTGTTTGCTACTAGGAGTGCTCCTATTGATCCCAATGATATGCCTTTTTCTACTTTGATTGAGAATAATAATGAATCTATGGATGTGAATTTTGTTGGTAGGAATAGTTTCGGAAACAATGCTTATAGAGGAAACTTTAATCCTAGACCGTTCCCTAGTAATTCCTCTAATAATTATGGAAATTCCTACAATAAATCTTATGGTAATTTTAATAAGATTCCCTCTGATTTTGAGAATAGTGAGAATTTATGATCTCTCAAAAGAATTTTAATGCCTTGCTTGAAGAAAAAATGCTTAAAGTTGATGATTTGGCTAGGAACGTTGATAGACTTTCGCTTGATGTTGATTCTCTGAAACTTATATCTACTCCTCCTAAGCATGATTATCAATGAGTCTCTCAAAGCTATGAGAATTTCCATTGATGAGTGCAAAGAAAGAACTGCTAGATTGCGTGCTAAGAAAGATTGCTTTGTAAAGGCGTGTTCTTCTAGTTTCTATGAAAATAATGATGAAGATCTTAAAGTTATTGATGTGTCCCCTATTAGATCTTTGTTTTGCAATATGAATCTTAATAATAATGGGACTGGGGATGAGCCAACTTTAGTTAAAAGGTGTCCCAATGATTCGGAGTTTTTAGATCTTGATGCTAAATTTGGTAAAAGTGGGATCGGAGAGGTCAAGACTTTAAATAGCATTGAACCCACTATCTTGGATTTCAAGGAATTTAATTATGATAATTGTTATTTAGAAGGTTGTATTTCCTCGTTGCAATCCGTTGTGAATTCTGCTCATGCTTATAGTCAAAATAAAGCTTTTACCAAACATATTGTTGATGCCTTGATGCAATCTTTTGATGAAAAACTTAATTTGGAAGTTTCTATACCTATAAAACATAATGATGAGTGGGAACCTACTATAAAGATTAAAATTAAATATCATGAGTGTTATGCTTTATGTGATTTGGGTGCTAGTGTTTCCACGATTCCGAAAACTTTATGTGATATTCTAGGTTTCCATGATCTTGATGGTTGCTCTTTAAATTTGTACCTTGAGGATTCCACCATTAAAAAGCCAATGGGAAGGATCAATGATGTTCTCATTGTTGCAAATAGAAATTTGGTGCCCGTAGATTTTATCGTTCTTGATATAGATTGCAATCTTTCTTGCTCTATTATTCTTGGTAGACCTTCCTTAGAACGATTGGTGTGATTATTGATATGAAGGAAGGGAATATTAGATTCCAATTTACATTAAGGAAAGACATGGAGCACTTTCCAAGAAAGAAAGTTAAATTACCTTATGAATCTATCATGCGAGCTACTTATGAATTGAGTGCCAAAGATGGCACTACTTAGATATATCCTCGCTTTTATGCCTAGCTAGGAGCGTTAAACGATAGCGCTAGTTGGGAGGCAACCCAATTTTATTTGTGTTTTTTGTTTTTGTTTAGTAATAAATTTTTCATCTACATTCTGTTTAGATGTGTTTTTATGTTTTAATTAGTGTTTGTGCCAAGTAGAACCTATAGGATAACCTATGGTGATAGTTAATTTGATTCTGCTGAAAAATAGAAACTTTGCACACATGAAAATAATTTTGTTAAATCACAGAAATGTGATTTTGCATTGATTCTTTTCTCTGTAGATTAATAGACAAATTTACCAGGACTTCCTATTTGGTAGTATTTTTAAAGTTCCAGAAGTTTTCGAGAGTTACAGATTGCTACAGACTGTTCTGTTTTTTGACAGATTCTGCTTTTGTGTGTTGTTTGCTTATTTTGATACATCTATGGCTAGTATTAAGTGGTATGTACCATAGAGAACTTGGAATACAGTAGGTTAACACCAATATAAATAAAGAATGAGTTCATTACAGTACCTTATGTGGTGGTTTTCCTTTCTTTCACTACCGGAGCTTATGAGATTTCCTGTTGAGTTTTGTGTTGTGAAGTTTTCAAGTTTTGGGTAAAGATTTGATGGACTATGGAATAAGGAGTGGCAAAAGCCTAAGCTTGGGGATGCCCATGGCACCCCAAGATATTCAAGAATAGCCAAAAGCCTAAGCTTGGGGATGCCCCGGGAAGGCATCCCTCTTTCGTCTTCGTACATTGGTAACTTTACTTGGAGCTATATTTTTATTTGCCACATCATATGTGTTTTGCTTGGAGCGTCTTGTATGATATTAGTTTTTGCTTTCAGTTTCACACAATCATCCTTGCTGTACACACCTTTTGGGAGAATCCCACTTGATTGGAATTTATTAGAATACTCTATGTGCTTCACTTATATCTTTTGAGCTAGATAGTTTTTGCTCTAGTGCTTCACTTATATCTTTTAGAGCACGGCGGTGGATTAATTTTGTAGAAATTGTTAGTCTCTCATGATTCACTTATATTATTTTGAGAGTCTTTTAGAACAGCATGGTATTTGCTATGGTTATAAAATTGGTCCTAGAATGGTAGGCATCCAAGTTGGGTGTAATAAAAACTATCGTAGGAAGTGAATTGGATGCTATGATCAATTTGATACTTGATAATTGTTTTGAGATATATGGAGGTAGTGATATTAAAGTCATGCTAGTTGGGTGATTATGAATTTAAAGAATGCTTGTGTTGAAGTTTGTGATTCCCGTAGCATGCACGTATGGTGAACCGCTTTGTGATGAAGTTGGAGCACAATTTTATTTATTGATTGTCTTCCTTATGAGTGGCGGTCGGGGACGAGCGATGGTATTTTCCTACCAAGCTATCCCCCTAGGAGCATGCGCGTAGTCCTTTGTTTTTAATGACTTGTAGATTTTTGCAATAAGTATATGAGTTCTTTTGACTAATGTTGAGTCCTTGGATTATATGCACTCTCGCCCTTCCACCACTGCTAGCCTCTCTTGTGCCGCACAACTTTCGCCGATACCATACACCCACCATATACCTTCCTCAAAACAACCACCATACCTACCTATTATGGCATTTCCATAGCCATTCCGAGATATATTGCCATGCAACTTTCCACCGTTTTGTTTATATGACACGCATCATTATTGTCATATTGCTCTTTGCATGATCATGTAGTTGACATCGTATTTGTGGCAAGGCCACCTTCATAATTTTCATACATGTCGCTCTTGATTCATTGCATATCCCGGTACACCGCCGGAGGCATTCATATAGAGTCATATCTTGTTCTAGTATTGAGTTGTAATCTTGAGTTGTAAGTAAATAAAAGTGTGATGATCTTCATTATTAGAGCATTGTCCCAGTGAGGAAAGGATGATGGAGACTATGATTCCCCCACAAGTCGGAATGAGACTTCGGACTTTACAAAAAAAGAGAAAGGCCAAAAAAACAGAAGGGCCCAAAATATAAAAAAGAAAAAAAATAAAATAAAAAAATTAATGAGAGAAAAAGAGAGAAGGGACAATGCTACTATCCTTTTACCACACTTGTGCTTCAAAGTAGCACCATGATCTTCATGATAGAGAGTCTCCTATGTCGTCACCTTCATATACTAGTGGGAATTTTCACTACAGAACTTGGCTTGTATATTCCAATGATGGGCTTCCTCAAAGTGCCCTAGGTCTTCATGAGCAAGCGAGTTAGATGCACTCCCACTTAGTTTCTTTTGTTGAGCTTTCATACATTTATAGCTCTAGTGCATCTGTTGCATGGCAATCCCTACTCACTCACATTGATATCTGTTAATGGGCATCTCCATAGCCCGTTGATACGCCCAGTTGATGTGAGACTATCTTCTCCTTTTTTGTCTTCTCCACAACCACCATTCTATTCCACATATAGTGTTATTTCCATGGCTCACACTCATGTATTGCGTGAAAGTTGAAAAAGTTTGAGATTAGTAAAGTATGAAACAATTTCTTGGCTTGTCATCGGGGTTGTGCATGATTAAATACTTTGTGTGATGAAGATAGAGCAACAGCCAGACTATATAATTTTGTAGGGATAACTTTCTTTAGCCATGTTATTTGGAGAATACATGATTGATTTGATTAGTATGCTTGAAGTACTACTTTTTCTTATGTCAATATGAACTTTTATTTTGAATCATTTGGATCTGAACATTCATGCCACAATAAAGAAAATTACATTGAGAAATATGCAAGGTAGCATTCCACATCAAAAATTCTGTTTTATCATTTACCTACTCGAGGACGAGCAGGAATTAAGCTTGGGGATGCTTGATACGTCTCCAACGTATCTATAATTTTTGATTGTTCCATGCTATTATATTACCCGTTTTGGATGTTTATGGGCTTTACTTTACACATTTATATCATTTTTGGGACTAACCTACTAACCGGAGGCCCAACCCGTATTGCTGTTTTTTTGCCTATTTCGGTGTTTCAAAGAAAAGGAATATCAAAAGGAGTCACGGAATGAAACCTTCGGGAGCGTGATTTTTGGAACGAACGTGATCCAAAGGACTTGGAGTGCAAGTCAAGAAGCAGTCGAGGCGCCCACAAGGGTGGAGGGCGCGCCCACCCCTACTGGGCATGCCCCCCTATCTCATGGGCCCCTCAGGAGTCCACCACGTACTTCTTCCTCCTATATATACCCACATACCCCGAGAACATCAGGGGAGCCAACTAAAACCTAATTCCACCGCCGCAACCTTCTGTATCCGCGAGATCCCATCTTGGAGCCTTCGTCGGTGCTCCACCGGAGGGGGAATCGACCATGGAGGGCTTCTACATCAACACCATAGCCCCTCTGATGAGGTGTGAGTAGTTTACCGCAGACCTTCGGGTCCATAGTTATTAGCTAGATGTCTTCTTCTCTCTTTTTGGATCTCAATACCATGTTCTCCTCGATCTTCTTGGAGATCTATTCGATGTAACTCTTTTTGCGGTGTGTTTGTCGAGATCCGATGAATTGTGGGTTTATGATCAAGTTTATCTATGAGAAATATTTGAATCTCCTCTAAGTTCTTTTATGTATGATTAAGTTATCTTTGCAAGTCTCTTCGAATTATCAGTTTGGTTTGGCCTACTAGATTGATCTTTCTTGCAATAGGAGAAGTGCTTAGCTTTGGGTTCAATCTTGCAGTGTCCTTTCCCAGTGACAGCAGGGGCAGCAAGGCACGTATTGTATTGTTGCCATCGAGGATAAAAAGATGGGGTTTATATCATATTGCTTGAGTTTATCCCTCTACATCATGTCATCTTCTTAATGTGTTACTCTGTTCTTTTTGAACTTAATACTCTAGATGCATGCTGGATAGCGGTCGATGTGTGGAGTAATAGTAGTAGATGCAGGCAGGAGTCGGTCTACTTGTCACGGACGTGATGCCTATATACATGATCGTGCCTAGATAATCTCATAATTATTCGCTTTTCTATCAATTGCTCGACAGTAATTTGTTCACCCACCGTAATATTTATGCTATCTTGAGAGAAGCCACTAGTGAAACCTATGGCCCCTGGGTCTATCTCTTATCATATAAGATTGAAATCTACTTTTATTTGCATCTTTACTTTTCCAATCTATATTATAAAATACCAAAAATATATTTATCTTATCATATTATCTCTATCAAATCTCACTTTCGTAAGTGGCCATGAAGGGATTGACAACCCCTTTTATTGCGTTGGTTGCGAGTTCTTTGTTTGTTTGTGTAGGTGCGTGGGACTTTTGAGGAGTCTCCTACTGGATTGATACCTTGGTTCTCAAAAACTGAGTGAAATACTTATGCTACTATTGCTGCATCACCCTTTCCTCTTCAAGGAAAACCAACGCAAGCTCAAGACGTAGCAATCGTCTCTCCGTTCGACGGCGTTGAGGCAGCACGTCCCGATCTGCGGTACCCGCCGTTCTCTCTGACCAAGCTCCGGCACAGTAGGGCCTTCGCCACTTGCTCACTGCCTAAGTATGGGCAGATCCCGGCCGCCGGCGCCCTCCTAGTAACATCCCGACGACCCTCAGGTACAGCTTCCTCCGGCCTTGCTCCATTGCCCATCTTCCCACGTTGCTGCATGTGGATCTTCTTTAGTTGTTTGCTTAAATTGTATCTCGGCCGGCATACTTTCCATCTTGCAATCTCGTCCTCAAAACATTTTTGATAAACCACCACGTGCTATCTTTCCCTTATTACATGGAATATGCTTCTTTTTTGTCGGCGTATGTGTCTTCAACTCGTGTTATTGGGCAGTAATTGTTTCCTTTCGACCTCCTTTTGCAAACAGGGCTATCCATTTTCACCTCGTTGCTATTGCGACCTTTTGGTGAACTGCACAAATCATTTTTTTCTTAAGAGTGTTTTGTGCAGTTCCGCCAAAATGTCACACGGGCAACGTTTTTACATTTCTGTGGGACTGCAGAAAGGGAGATTGGTTTTGCTGTCCTCCTCATCCAACTCCATGCCTAAGCTTATCCAACAAGAAGTTAGTCCTAAAGAGAGATCGTAGAGGTGATCGGCTTCTATTTATGTGTGTTATGTTTCATCATCTAGTTCCACTATTATTGTAATCACACTGACTGGATATCTTTGCAAACAGGGATGGTCCGCTCGATTTTAGTGGAGCTGCACAAAATGATCGGATTGTGGTGTCCTCCATACACCTCTTTTTTGGCTACAGAGCTGGGTGAAACTAGCTGCCAAGCAATGAACACTGTGCCAAGGAAATGGAGCCATGCCTACGAACAACATCGATCAATTATATTTTTTCTTTATTTGTACACCTTCTCACAACTTTGTCTTCAGTTGTGATGTGAATATTGCACTGATCTGCGAACCATTGAGATGCATTAGCCATGGTAGCCATGGTAGTTTCATTTGTATTTGATGGAATGTTGTAACGAGATAATCTCAAGGCAAGACACATGAATCCTAAGTTGAAACCTTTTTGTCCTGCGGGAACCAAAGTTGAAACCTTCATAGCATCATAGTACAATTTCATTAAAATTATGCGTATATATAAACAAATCCTGAAGGATTGATAGCAATGCCAAAAACAATTCAACTTCGTTTCGCTGACATGTTGGACATCCTTCATCCGGCTTCACCTGCCATGCAGCAATATTGAGTGCACAACACAACTTCAGGGAATGATTCACCCCGGTCATTGCGCCACAGTAGTAATGACTAGTGAGCAGTCAAAAATCATAGAGCCCCACCTTCGCCATAGTAAGTTGCTCGGACGAAGCAACCATCATTTCTCTGTTCCTTAAATCCGCTGGTACTCCCATATTCCCACAGTAATATGTTGCTTGGGCGAATCAACCATCACTATATCCACTCACGTGTGATGACCACAGGAGCTATCCATTCAGATTGTTTGTTAAAAAAATAAACGCCGATAACTAATGTGGCAAACTTTCGAAAACAAACTAATGCGGCACCTCGGGCCAACGCGGCCAGATCGCATTTTGCACGAGAAATTACACACCATGTTTCGTTGACATGTGGTCCCATTCCAACATATCAGTGAGACGATGGCGAGTCCTTTTCTACTAGTATTTTCAAACGGACATGTAGGCCGAGGCGCCTCTTCGTGTACCATGGCAAACTGGCAACCGTCCATCGACTCTTCCCTTTCCCTCTCAATTTGGAACTGTTGTCGCACGCTCTTCCTCCCTCCTCCATTTGCCTTCACCCTTCCTTCTGCCATTGTTCGGTCGTCTTCTCCATGGAGGGAACAGGCCGGAAACGATCCCATTATTCTTGCCCCGATCTGAAAGATGACGTGGTGGAGGAACTCATTGATCGGTGCGACGTCATCACCTCGGCTAGTATGGCAGGTTCGTTCAAGACCATTCTCGACTCAACTAATAACATCAGTACAAGGAACCCAAGGGTCAAGGAGCCATTTGATCTCCCCTATTTTCTTCACCGTGACCCTGATGACTGGCGCGGGGACGACGGAGGCCTCGCTTTGTGCAAGTTGATGCTGCTTGATAATGATACGTATGATGTTAAGATGCCATTGCTTGAGGGCAAGGATTGGGCAGGCGCAAATGGAGATTGGGTTGTTTATATAGGGTACAACTGCGAGTGGGAACTTGTGAATGTGTACACTTGTCACCGGGTTCCACTTCGAAAAATCTCAGCAGACTGCCCAGAGGTTGAGCACACCGATATTGTACGCACATTCAAATACGATCATCGTGACTGTCTTCTACGGAAGATAGCAATTTGTCGAGTTCCCAACCGCTCTTGGAATTACAAGAACTATGAAGTTGTTGCTATCTTCGACAAACTTGTTGTCGTCCTTTGTGGTTCGACTCGATGGATATTGCTCAAAAATCAGCTTCTATACACGGATGTGTACTGTGATGCAATTCAATACGAGGGTCTTGTGTTTTCTTCCACCGCTCATGGCACTATTTTTTGCATGGGATCCTCGTAGTTTCGGTACGTTTGTCTTCTACCGTAATTATAATTGTTTCATCCACATGCATGCGGGTTAGCAAGTTTCCCTTTACTAATTAATCTTCTTCTTGTGTTTCCAAGGTCCTATGAACATTCCACCACCTATACTTGAAAAATTTTATAACCAAGGGGGAGATGACGATGGTGATGATCACGAGCATGAGGACGAGCAGAACTTATATACTCAGTGGTGCCTGACAACTAATTCTGATGGATCACCTCTTCTTGTCTGTATACAGTGCACTGAGTTTGTTACTACTGAGGGAGCACGTGTTGTCTCCCATGGTCGCACTCTCCGGACCTATTCCAACACTCGTTGCATGGTATTCGGGATGGATACTAGTGTGCTAGCGCCAACACCTTCTCCCTGGTACAGAATTGATAGTCTTGGAGAAAACTCGCTCTTCCTTGGACAAAACTAGCCGATGATGGTGAAAGGCGATCCAACAACTGTTGACACAACGCACTACAAAAAAAATACACTTCCGTGATGATACGTGTTTGTCACAGTAGGTCGCGTTTTCTGTCATGCATGTACATCCATGACAATTTTATGACAGAGTCAAGATAGTCATACCTGTGCTGTCGTAGAAGTGTTCCATGACATTACCAAAATTATCATCACGGAAGTGTCCACTTCCATGATGATAAATCGCGCGTCACAGGAGTGCTTTCGTCAAGGGTGACCGATGATGTCTACTACACAACCTTCTTCTTGTAGACGTTGTTGGGCCTGCAAGTGCACAGGTTTGTAGGACAGTAGCAAATTTCCCTCAAGTGGATGACCTAAGGTTTATCAATCCGTAGGAGGCGTAGGATGAAGATGGTCTCTCTCAAGCAACCCTGCAACCAAATAACAAAGAGTCTCTTGTGTCACCAACACACCCAATACAATGGTAAATTGTATAGGTGCACTAGTTCGGCGAAGAGATGGTGATACAAGTGCAATATGGATGGTAGATATAGGTTTTTGTAATCTGAAAATATAAAAACAGCAAGGTAACTAAAGATAAAAGTGAGCGTAAACGGTATTGCAATGATAGGAAACAAGGCCTAGGGTTCATACTTTCACTAGTGCAAGTTCTCTCAACAATAATAACATAGATAGATCATATAACAAGCCCTCAACATGCAACAAAGAGTCACTCCGAAGCCACTAATAGCGGAGAACAAACGTAGAGATTATGGTAGGGTACGAAACCACCTCAAAGTTATTCTTTCGGATCAATCTATAAAAGAGTTCGTACTAGAATAACACCTTAAGACACAAATCAACCAAAACCCTAATGTCACCTAGATACTCCATTGTCACCTCAAGTATCCATGGGCATGATTATACAATATGCGTCACACAATCTCAGATTCATCCAACCAACACAAAGTACTTCAAAGAGTGCCCCAAAGTTTCTATCGGAGAGTCAAGAACGTGTGCCAACCCCTATGCATAGGTTCCCAATGTCACGAAACCCGCAATTTGATCACAAAAACATACATCAAGTGGCACATGATACCCCATTGTCACCACAGATAATCACGGCAAGACATAAATCAAGTGTTCTCATAAAAGACTCAATCCGATAAGATAACTTCAAAGGGGAAACTCAATTCATCACAAGAGAGTAGAGGGGGAGAAACATCATAAGATCCAACTACAATAGCAAAGCTCGGGATACATCAAGATCATGCCATAGATGGAACACGAGAGAGAACACGAGAGAGAGAGAGAGAGAGATCAAACACATAGCTACTGGTACATACCCTCAGCCCCGAGGGTGAACTACTCCCTCCTCGTCATGGATAGCGCCGGGATGATGAAGATGGCCACCGGTGATGGGATCCCCCTCCGGCAGGGTGCCGGAACTGGCTCCCGAGAGGTTTTTGGTGGCTACAGAGGCTTGCGGCGGCGGAACTCCTGATATATTTTTTGTTCTGGAAGTTTTAGGGTACAAGAGTATATATGGGTGCAGGGGGTACGTCGGAGGAGCTACGGGGGCCCCACGAGGCAGGGGGCACGCCTGGGGGGTGGGTGGGCGCGCCCCCACCCTCGTGGGCAGCCCGTATCTCCCCTAACGTGCACTCCAAGTTCCCTGGGTTGCTTTCCTTCAAAAAATAACTTCTCAAGTTGATTTCATTCCGTTTTGACTTCATCTGATATTCCTTTTCCTCGAAACACTGAAATAGGCATAAAACAGCAAATCTGGGCTGGGCCTCCGGTTAATAGGTTAGTCCCAAAAATAATATAAAAGTGGATAATAAAGTCCAATATTGCCTAAAATAGTAGATAAAGTAGCATGGAGCAATCAAAAATTATAGATACATTGGAGACGTATCAAGCATCCCCAAGCTTAATTCCTGCTCGTCCTCGAGTAGGTAAATGATAAAAAAGAATTTTTTGATGCGGAGTGATACTTCGGCATAATTTCAATGTAAATCTTCTTAATTGTGATATGAATATTCAGATCCAAAAGATTCAAGACAAAAGTTCATATTGACATAAAAATAATAATATTTCAAGCATACTAATCAAAGTAATCATGTCTTCTCAAAATAACATGGCCAAAGAAAGTTATCCCTACAAAATCATATAGTCTGGCTATGCTCCATTTTCGTCACACAAAGATGTTCCCAACTTCTATACCCCCGATGACAAGCCAAGCAATTGTTTCATACTCAAATAATCTCAAACTTTTTCAACCTTCACGCAATACATGAGCGCGAGCCATGGATATAGCACTATGGGTGGAATAGAATATGATGATGGGGATTGTGTGGAGAAGACAAAAAAGGAGAAAGTCTCACATTGACGAGGATAATCAACGGGCTATGGAGATGCCCATCAATAGATATCAATGTGAGTGAGTAGGGATTGTCATGCAACGGATGCACTAGAGCTATAAGTATATGAAAGCTCAACAAAAGAAACTAATTGGGTGTGCATCCAACTCGCTTGCTCACGAAGACCTAGGCATTTTGAGGAAGCCCATCATTGGAATATACAAGCCAAGTTCTATAATGAAAAATTCCCACTAGTATATGAAAGTGACAAAATGAGAGACTCTCTATCATGAAGATCTTGGTGCTACTTTGAAGCACAAGTGTGGTAAAAGGATAGTATCATTGTCCCTTCTCTCTTTTTCTCTCATTTTTTTATTTTGGCCTTTCTCTCTTTTTTTATGGCCTCTTTTTTTTCGACCGGAGTCTCATCCCGACTTGTGGGGGAATCATAGTCTCCATCATCCTTTCCTCACTTGGGACAATGCTCTAATAATGATGATCATCACACTTTTATTTTTCTTACAACTCAACAATTACAACTCGATACTTAGAACAAAGTATGACTCTATATGAATGCCTTCGGTGGTGTACCGGGATATGCAATGAATCAAGAGTGACATGTATGAAAGAATTATAAACGGTGGATTTGCCACAAATATGATGTCAACTACATGATCATGCTAAGCAAGATGACAATGATGAATGTGTCATGATGATGATGGGAACGGTGGAAAGTTGCATGGCAATATATCTCGGAATGGCTATGGAAATGCCATAATAGGTAGGTATGGTGGCTGTTTTGAGGAAGATATAAGGAGGTTTATGTGTGATAGAGCGTATCGTATCACGGGGTTTGGATGCACCGGCGAAGTTTGCACCAACTCTCAAGGTGAGAAAGGGCAATGCACGGTACCGAAGAGGCTAGCAAAGGTGGAAAGGTAAAAGTGCGTATAATCCATGGACTCAACATTAGTCAAAAGAACTCATATACTTATTGCAAAAATTAGAAGCCATCAAAAATCAAGTACTACGCTCATGCTCCTAGGGGGATAGATTGGTAGGAAAAGGCCATCGCTCGTCCCCGACCGCCACTCATAAGGATGCACAAGCCAGGTACACTTCATGTTTCAAATTTGTTACACAACTTTAACCATACGTGCATGCTACGGGACTTGCAAACTTCAACACAAGCATTTCTCAAATTCACAATTACCCAACTAGCACGACTTTGATATTATCACCTCCATATCTCAAAACAATTATCAAGCATCAAACTTATCTTAGTATTCAATTCACTTAAAAGAAAGTTTCTCTTGTCTTGAACACCAAGTATATTAACATTAAGCAAATTACCATGCTATTAACGACTCTCAAAATAATCTAAGTGAAGTATGAGAGATCAATAGTTTCTTTAAAACAAATCCACCACCGTGCTCTAAAAGATCTAAGTGAAGCACTAGAGCAAAAATTATCACGCTCAAAAGATATAAGTGAAGCATATAGAGTATTCTAGCAAATTCCAATTCATGTATGGCTCTCTCATTTAATAATTTCAGATCTTGATACTTTATTCAAAAATCAAGCAAAGCTAAAGAAAACTACATTGCAAGGATAGCACAATTCATGTGAAGAAGCAAAAACTTAGGCTCAACCGATACTAACCGATAGTTGTTGAAGAAGAAAGGTGGGATGCCTACCGGGGCATCCCCAAGCTTAGATGCTTGAGACTTCTTGAAATATTATCTTGGGGTGCCTTGGGCATCCCCAAGCTTGATCTTTTGTGTCTCCTTAATTCCTCTCATATCATGGTTTCTATTTTTATCAAAAGCTTCATTCACAACAAACTCAACAAGAACTCGTGAGATAGGTTAGTATAAACCAATGCAAAACCTTATCATTTTATACTGTAAAAAATCACTTAAGTAATTATTCAACATTGCATACAAAATGCCTCTGCATATTTAATACTCATATCCTCAAATAGAATCATTAATCAAGCAAACATATGCAAACAATGCAACCATAACAGCAATCTGCCAAAACAGTACAGTCTGTAAAGAATGCAAGAGTATCAATACTTCCCTTACTCCAAAAATTATGAACTAAAATTCCCACTGTAAAAAATTTATCAGATCTCAGTATGCAAAAAGATTCAACATTATACCACTCTCTGACTTTTCTAGGGAATTTTTGCAACAGCGGTAAACTTTCTGTTTTTCAAACAGCAACATGTATACTAGCAAAATAAGCATGGCAAAGGCTATCCTTGACTTCTTTATTGAAACTAAAGATGCAAAACATTATTCTAAATAACAGAAAGCAAATACTAACAAGAGAAAATGATGCTCCAAGCAAAACACATATCATGTGGTGAATAAAAATATAGCTCCAAGTAAAGTTACCGATGAACGAAGACGAAAGAGGGGATGCCTTCCGGGGCATCCCCAAGCTTAGGCTCTTGGTTGCCCTTGAATATCTTGGGGTGCCTTGGGCATCCCCAAGCTTAGTATCTTGCCACTCCTTATTCCATAGTCCATCGAATCTTTACCAAAACTTGAAAACTTCACAACACAAAACTCAACAGGAAATCTTATAAGCTCCGTTAGTGAAAGAAAACAAAACCACCACATTGGTACTGTAATTAACTCATTCTAAATTCATATTGGTGTAATATCTACTGTACTCCAACTTATCTATGGTTCATACCCTCCGATACTACTCATAGATTCATCAAAATAAGCAAACAACACATAGAAAACAGAATCTGTCAAAAACAGAACAGTCTGTAGTAATATGTATCAAACGTATACTTATGGAACTCCAAAAATCCTAAAAAATTAGGAAGTCCTAAGCAATTTGTGTACCAATCTAGAGAAAAAGGAATCAGATCAGAATAATGTTTCTGTGAATTAACAAAACTAATTTACTGGGTGCAAAAGTTTCTGATTTTCAGCAGGATCAACACAACTATCACCGTAAGCCAACCTCAAGGTCTTACTTGGCACTTTATTGAAACAAAAGCTATAAAACATGATTACTATAGTATCATAATCGTGTGAACACACAAAAATAGTAAGGATAAGTATTGGGTTGTCTCCCAACAAGCGCTTTTCTTTAATGCCTTTTTAGCTAGACATGATGATGACAATGATGCTCACATAAAAGATAAGAATTGAAACGTAACGGGAGCATCATGAAGCATATGACTAGCACATTTAAGTCTAACCCACTTCCTATGCATAGGGTTTTGTGAGCAAATAACTTATGGGAACAATAATCAACTAGCATAGGAAGGTAAAACAAGCATAGCTTCAAAACTTGAAGCACATAGAGAGGAAACTTGATATTATTGCAATTCCTACAAGCATATGTTCCTCTCTAATAATAATTTTCAGTAGCATCATGAATGAATTCAACAATATAACCAGCACCTAAAGCATTCTTTTCATGATCTACTAGCATAGAAAATTTACTACTCTCCTCATAAGCAAAATTCTTCTCATGAATAGTAATGGGAGCAAACTCAACAAAATAACTATCATATGATTCAAAATTAGGATCAAGATGACAAGTTTCATGGTTATCATTATTCTTTAAAGCATACGTCTCATCACAATAGTCATCATAGATAGGAGGCATGCTTTCATCATAGTAAATTTGCTCATCAAAGCTTGGGGGACAAAAAATATCATCTTCATCAAACATAGCTTCCCCAAGCTTGTGGCTTTGCATATCATTAGCATCATGGATATTCAAGGAATTCATACTAACAACATTGCAATCATGCTCATCATTCACATATTTCATGCCAAGAATTATATGTAAATCTTCTTCTAGCACTTGAGCACAATTTTCCTTCCCATCATTTTCACGAAAGATATTAAAAAGATGAAGCCTATGAGGCATCCTTAATTCCATTTTTTGTAGTTTTCTTTTATAAACTAAACTAGTGATAAAACAAGAAACAAAAAGATTCGATTGCAAGATCTAAAGATATACCTTCAAGCGCTAACCCCCCCGGCAACGGCGCCAGAAAAGAGCTTGATGTCTACTACACAACCTTCTTCTTGTAGACGTTGTTGGGCCTGCAAGTGCACAGGTTTGTAGGACAGTAGCAAATTTCGCTCAAGTGGATGACCTACTGTTTATCAATCCATAGGAGGCGTAGGATGAAGATGGTCTCTCTCAAGCAACCCTACAACCAAATAACAAAGAGTATCTTGTGTCCCCAACACACCCAATACAATGGTAAATTGTATAGGTGCACTAGTTCGGCGAAGAGATGGTGATACAAGTGCAATATGGATGGTAGATATAGGTTTTTGTAATCTGAAAATATAAAAACAGCAAGGTAACTAAAGATAAAAGTGAGCGTAAACGGTATTGCAATGATAGGAAACAAGGCCTAGGGTTCATACTTTCACTAGTGCAAATTCTCTCAACAATAATAACATAGATAGATCATATAACAAGCCCTCAACATGCAACAAAGAGTCACTTCGAAGCCAGTAATAGCGGAGAACAAACGTAGAGATTATGGTAGGGTACGAAAGCACCTCAAAGTTATTCTTTCGAATCAATCTATAAAATAGTTCGTACTAGAATAACACCTTAAGACACAAATCAACCAAAACCCTAATGTCACCTAGAGACTCCATTGTCACCTCAAGTATCTGTGGGCATGATTATACGATATGCATCACACAATCTCAGATTCATCCAACCAACACAAAGTACTTCAAAGAGTGCCCCAAAGTTTCTATCGGAGAGTCAAGAATGTGTGCCAACCCCTATGCATAGGTTCCCAATGTCACAAAACCCGCAAGTTGATCACCAAAACATACATCAAGTGGCACATGATATCCCATTGTCACCACAGATAATCACGGCAAGACATACATCAAGTGTTCTCATAAAAGACTCAATCCGATAAGATAACTTCAAAGGGGAAACTCAATTCATCACAAGAGAGTAGAGGGGGAGAAACATCATAAGATCCAACTACAATAGCAAAGCTCGGGATACATCAAGATCGTGCCATAGATGGAACACGAGAGAGAACACGAGAGAGAGAGAGAGATCAAACACATAGCTACTGGTACATACCCTCAGCCTCGAGGGTGAACTACTCCCTCCTCATCATGGATAGCGCTGGGATGATGAAGATGGCCACCGGTGATGGGATCCCATCCGGCAGGGTGCCGGAACAGGCTCCCGAGAGGTTTTTGGTGGCTACAGAGGCTTGCGGCGGCAGAACTCCCGATCTATTTTCTGTTCTGGAAGTTTTAGGGTACAAGAGTATATATGGGTGCAGGGGGTATGTCGGAGGAGCTACGGGGGCCCCACGAGGCAGGGGCGCCCGGGGGGTGGGCGCGCCCCCCACCCTCGTGGGCAGCCCGTATCTCCCCTGATGTGCACTCCAAGTTCCCTAGGTTGCTTTCCTTCCAAAAATAACTTCTCCAATTGATTTCGTTCCGTTTTGACTTCGTCTGATATTCCTTTTCCTCGAAACACTGAAATAGGCATAAAACAGCAAACCTGGGCTGGGCCTCCAGTTAATAGGTTAGTCCCAAAAATAATATAAAAGTGGATAATAAAGCCCAATATTGCCTAAAACAGTAGATAAAGTAGCATGGAGCAATCAAAAATTATAGATACGTTGGAGACGTATCAACCGACATGTGGCATCCACCGTAACGGAACGACGTTAAGCTATCGGGTCAGATTTTGGATACGATAACCCGTTAACAGCCACGACCAATGCCGATTTTCCACGTGTAAAATTCTCATTGGCTGACGGATCCACGTGTCAGCTCCGCGTTGGCACAGGTGTCACTCATCCAACGGTCGAGATGGGCCTATGATATGTTGACACGTGGACCGGCCCAAGAGTGGCCCACAAAGTTTAAATGGGCCGGCCCAACTGAAGGCCCATAAGATTTAGCGGACCATAATGGGCCGGCCCAGCTAAAGGCCCACAAAATTTAGCGGACCATAATGGGCCGGCCCAGCTAAAGGCTCACACGATTTTGCGTACCGGGCTGGCCCAGCTAAAGGCCCACAAGATTTTGCGGACCATAATGGGCCGGCCTAGCTAAACGCCCACAAGATTCTGCAGACCATAATGGGCCGGCCCAGCTAAAGGCCCAACATTCTCTGTCAAATCGGCCCGTTAACGGCCTGGTCTAAACTTGTCATCAATGCGGCCCATGGTCACTTCTGGCCCGTTAACAGTCCGCTAAGTAATTGGGCCGAATTACGGCCCGGTGTATTTTCGGCCTGTTAAAGGTCCGGCTTCATTTGGGCCCATTTACAGGCCATCAAAACTTTCGGCCCATAAACGACCGTGAAGGATTTGGGTCATATTCGGCCATGTCTGTCATTCGGCCTGTTAGAGGCCCACTATAGATTTGGGCCACTTTCGGCCTGTTAACGCCGAACGTAAACCATGGGCCATATGTGGCCCAACGTCATATCGGGCCCATTAACAGCCCATATAAAAATGACGATAATCTAGCCCGACCGAAGTTCCGGCCTGTTAAAGGCCCACGTATTAGGTCGGCGCATTTACGGCCCGTCCGAATTTCGGCCTGTCAAATATCCGCATCGTAAATGGACCACCATTTCGGCCTGCTAAGTCCAGTGGGTTATTTGGCACAATCAAGGCCCAATCTCACTTTCGGTCTATTAAAGGCCCATGTTTTTTACGGGCTCGAGATATTTACACCCGTAAACGGCCTATTTTTACTGAGGGCCCAAATTATGTTTAGGCCTGTTAAAGGCCCACTATGGGCACAGGCCTACCAGAAAAATATGAAAGCTTATGCTGATTTAAGCCCAGATATTATTAGTGGGCTACATGCCAATTTCGGCCCGTAATCGTTTTTAGCCCAATTGGAATGGGCCCGACGAATGTTGGCATGTTGGGCTCCTACGAAGCTTTCGGCTGAATACATTACTAAGATAAACTTACACTATACAAAAATAGCGTCATAATTACTGCAGCCTGTGGCAGCATCATAAATGTTGTATCACAACAAAATAAATTCCAACCATACAACAAAAGGCCTGTTCGCATAAAGTTTACAATCCTTCCAGATAAAAGCACCATCAGATGTATGGAAGCACAGATCATTTGACCTGAGTGCTAATGTTTCAGGCTGTAGAATCTGATGGAGCAGCACGATCTCCACCTTTTTTCCGCCATTGCTCTTGAACAACGAAGCGGATGTCTGATAGTCTGGTTTCAAAACCATTCATATCTTCACGACATTTCTCAACCACTATTCTTGTTTCCGAAACAACGTCCATTAGGGATTGGACTTGTGTCTGGAGCACAAATATATCACTCTGTCTAGCAGGAAGATTTTGTTCAGTAGGCAATTTGGACGAGGTAACCTTGACAACCAACCCAGAATTACGCAGGAAGGTGCTTTTTGCACTGTTAGTGGAGAGATACTGACTCACTGCAGCAAGAGGTGACATTGTGCCTGTAGTAGCCTCGTCACCTTCAGGTTGTTGTGGCTGTTCAATCATTTGTTCCATAGCTTCCTGAAAGTTTGAACTTGTAGATTAGTGTACCAGATAAGTTACTAATGAGACAAAAACAAACAAAGTAGGTTAAACATTTATACATAACTTATTTTGGTGAACTACTGTAATACGTTAGCATGTATTGTAGTGCCAACTACATAATAAAAACACTTTCGGAACATATGTCCATGTAGCATGACTACTGTAGTGTCTATTTCCTCACATTCGTTGACATCTAAGGATAAAGAGACATGGTTTAAAGTAGGATGAACATAATATGACATCATTCATATCATGGGCAAACAGATATAAAACAAAGATGCTATTTTATCATTGTCTGCGCACATGAACATAACAACTAGATTACAGATCAAGACCAAAAGAATATCCTTCATCTCTTTTAAACCATGTAAGGTGAAATGATACGTTAAGACAACTATGTATAAAAGTGAACAGAGTAACTGACATTGGCTGCAAACCAAGTAGTTAAATGAACACATCACAGTACCAATCAGCTCAAGCCAGGAGGAGTAAGGACTTACAACAGCGGCTTGAACTGGTGTGCTCATGCCCTTCATCTTGCTGGTGTGGCAATCCTTGAAGATTTGCACTGCATTAGGTTCTGGTTCTTTTTGGTCCGCACGGGCTTTCTTCTGTATTTGGAACAAGTCAATATAGATACGATAATATGGCGCAAAAAAAGAAGGAAGTAACAACTATTTATAAGAGCCTCGTAGTGTGCAATATAGCTACGAGATCCTGTTGTCTGTTGGAATTTCACTTTAGAGCGGTTGGTTTTGTTCTTCAAACAGTTAGCCTAGAAGAAGATACACTTGTAAGGCACATACATAAATACAAGTTCAATATGTGGTCTGATCAAATACATATAGCCTACCTGATACTTTGGATCAGACCAGTGTTTAACGAGGGCTGTCCAGTCTTCATCTATAATATATTCCACTGGAGATGTTTGGGCGATTTCATTGTTAGCCTTGCCTTCAAAGTGAGATTTTCTAAGGTGGTACCGATACTGTCGCAGAGCAGACTAAAAAACATGAGTGCATGCTTGTTTAGTTGCATCATCTTTCGAATCCAACTTGGCTGACTCTGATACTAACTTGGCTGACTCTGTAGCATCACGTGGCCTTTTTAAACCTGCCTCAAAATGGATCTCCATTCTTCCTCCTTTAGATTTTGTTAATCTGTCAAGCATTATCCCTGATGTCTATTTCTGCTTGCGCCGTGGTGCTAGTTCAACAACGATTATGGAAAGTGTTAGTGTACATCAAACTATGAGAGTACATATAAAGGAGCATGCAACTGCAACTTGACTCGGTCAGGTACCGTCTTGGTGTTGATGCTCATGAGGTTCATCTGATCTTGCCAAGTCCTGTTGTGTCAGCAGTGCTTCGGAAGTAGTGTTAGGTGTGAAGGCAGCTTCGGAACTGGCCAGTTCCGGAGAAAACGAACGAGTAACTGGTTGAGATGCTGGTACAGTTGAAGCGGATGCTGCAGCTGGTGGAGCAGGTGATACTGTGTTTGTAGATTTAGCCGGTGGACTTGGACCTTCTACTGCACTATAAGTACCAGCAGAATCTCGATGGCAGAACCTTTTTTGTTTCACCCGACGAGTAACAGCACTCCCTACTATATTATTTTCCTTGCTCTTTTTTGACTTTGCCATGTCAAGCTGTACCCACAACACAAAAGAATGAAATCACTCTTCAGAACTCATTGATGCAAGATATAGACAAGCAATACTTTGATGTAAGACAACCGTATGAGGATGGAATATGTAAGAAAAACAGGATGGCATGACATATTCACAGCTACGATGTGCAAACTAAGCAGAAGAATTTTCAAGAAAATAGAAGTAATGCAAGCTAGAGACCATATGAAAGATGCAACCAATATTACTCTGCCAAGTTAAAAGTGTCTTGTCATAAGTGGCAATTCGAAAAGTTAGAAGCAGTACAATGTAGAAATCAATGCAAGATGCAACCACTATCAAACTGCCATGTTAAAAGCATCCAATCATGAGTTACTGATGCAGGATACACAACAACGGTACTTTGATGTAAGAACATGGTATGATAGATAGATGCAGTGTATTCTAGACACAGAAAGCCATGTCATATGCACATGTATAACGTATAAACTCTGCAGGTGCAATTTAATCAAATAGAAGAAATACAGGCTAGACAACATATGCAACATGAAACCAATTATCACACTGTCAACTTAGAGCAAGCACCTGCGATGGTGGAGTACGGGAGATGAACTCACCATGTAGACTTGGGACTTTAACTTCATTAGCAGTAGCAGTGGCAAATCTAGAGAGTCTCTGTTTGCATCGGTGCGGAGTACCACCAACATCCCTTAACTTACTCTTTTCCTTCCTATTTTCTGATATTGCCTTATGCAGTCAAAACCACAAGAAGATGAATAAAATGAGCTCTGCATAACTTGTTGATGCATGATACAGACGAACACTACTTTGATGTAAGGCAAGCACAGGATAGGAGGATGGAATATATACAAAAAAAGACAATGTTTCATATTCACACGTAAGATAGGAGGATGGAATATGTATGAAAAAACAGTAAGCGGAAGGCATTTCAACAAAATTAGAAGAAATGAAAGCTAGGCACCATATGAACATGCAACCAATATCACTCTATCAAGTAAAAAGTGTCTCGTCGTAAGTGCCATTTCAAGAAATTAGAAGCAGTACAAGCTAGAAGACAATGCAAGATGCAACCTACATCACAGTCCCAAGTTAAATGTGTCTTATGGGTAAGTGATCGTTGCAGGTATAAGTTGTAAGCTACGCAGATGCAATTCTACATAATCAGAAGCAATACAAACTAGACATCATACGGAAAACACAACTACGTATAACAATTCCAAGTAAGAGCAAGCACCTATGATGGTGGAGTAGGGGAGATGTGCTCATCATGTACACGTATGTTCTAGAAACAGGAACACATGTCATATTCACAGGCATTATGTGTAAAGTAAGCAGATGCAATTCAAGTTAGAAGCAATACAAGCTAGACATCATACGCAACATGCAACCACATATAATAGTGTCAAGTTAGAGCAAGCACCTGTGATGGTGGAGTAGGGGAGATGTGCTCATCATCTACACAGCTACGTTGACTGTCCAGCCTTGTGTTGTCTTGCAAATCTTGTTGGGAGGATGGCGGAGTAGAATCTGTAAAGACCCCATGTTTGAGTTGCTCCGAAGGACCACCATCATCCACTACCGGACTAATTTCCTTCAGATGTAATGATTTTGCATTGTGAAGTCAAACCGATAAGAAAAAGGAATAAAATTCGCTCTTCAGAACTCATTCATGCATGATACTGACGAACACTACTCGGATGAAATGCAAACACATGATGCAAGGATGGAATATGTATGAAAAACAAGATGGTGTGACATATTCACACCTATGATGTGGTAACTAAGCAGAAGGCATTTTAACAAATTAGAAGCACTGCAAGCTAGACACCATATGAAAGATGCAACCAATATCACTCTGCCAAGTTCAAACTCTATGGCATTTCAACAAATTAGAAGCAGTACATGCTAGAAATCATATGCAAGACAACCAACATCACAGTGGCAACTTAAAGGTGCTTTATCATAAGTGACTGATGCGGGATATGCAAAAATAGTAGTCTGATGTAGAAACGGGAACACATGTCATATTCACATGCATTATGTGTAAAGTAAGCAGATGCAATTCAACAAAGTTAGAAGCAATACAAGCTAGACATCATACGCAACATGCAACCACATATAATAGTGCCAAGTTAGAGCAAACACCTGTGATGGTGGAGTAGGGGAGATGTGCTCATAATCTACACATCTACGTTGACTGTCTAGCCTTGCGTTGTCTTGCGAATCTTGTTGGGAGGATGGCGGAGTAGAATCTGTAGAGAACCTCCATTTCAGTTGCTCGGAAGGACCACCATCATCCAATGCCTTTCCAATTTCCTTCAGCTTTATTGATTTTGCATTGTGAGGTCATACCGACAAGAAAAAGGAATATCATTCGCTCTTCAGAACTCATTCATGCATGATACTGACGAACACTACTCTGATGAAAGGCAAAGTCATGATACGAGGATGGAATCTGTACAAAAAAATGGAGAGCTTGACATATTCACACCTATCATGTGGTAACTAAGCAGAAGACACTTCAACAAATTAGAAACACTGCAAGACACCATATGGAACGTGCAATCAATATCACTCTGCCAAGTTAAAACTGTCTCGTCATAGGTGGAGTTCATCAAACTAGAAGCAATACATGCTAGAAATCATATTCAAGACGCAAACCAATATCACACTGCCAACTTAAAGGTGTCCCATTGTAAGTGACTGATGCAGGATACACAAGAAGAGTAGTTTCATGTAAGAACATGGTGTGATAGACAGATATAGTATGTACCAAAAACAGGAAAGCGTGTCATATTCACATGTATCATGTGTAAGCTAAGCAGATGCAGTTTACACTAATTAGGAGCAATACGAGCTAGACACCATATGCAACATGCAACCAGATATCACACTGCCAAGTTAGAGCAAGCACCTTGGATGGTGGAGTAGGGGAGCGGAGACTTGGACCTTGTAATGCACTATCGGTACAAGGAGAATCGGCACAGATGGTCTGTTTACGTTGCTGTAGAGGACCACCATCATCGCCTTCCTTACTCTTTTCCTTCCTCTTTCTTGATTTTGCCTTGTCAAGTCAAACCCACAAGAAAAAGGAATAAAATTTGCTCTTCAGAACTTATTGATGCATGATACTGACGAACACTACTTTCATGTAAGGCAGCCGCATGATAGGAGGATGGAATATGTATGAAAAACAGGATGGTGTGACATATTGACATGTATGATGTATAAAGTGTAAACTAAGCACAAGGTGCTTGAACTTGTCAGAATCGATGCAAGCTAGAAACCATATGAAAGATGAAACCAATATCACTCTGCCAAATTAAAAGGGTACCCTAACAAATGTATTTGGCCAAATTAGAAGCAATACATGGCAACAGGCTAGAAATAATATGCAATATGCAATGAATAAAGGTGACTCATAGTAAGTGATTGATGCAGGATACAGAAGAGAGGTAGTTTCATGTAAGAACAAGGTTAACACATAGATGTAGTGTGTACCAAAAATAGGAAGGCATGTCATATTCACAGGTATAGTGTGTAAACTAAGCAGATGCAATTTACCCTAATTAGAATCATTACAAGCTAGACACCGTATGCAACATGCAACCACATATCACACTGCGAAGTTGGAGCAAGCACCTGTGATGGTGGTGTAGGGGAAGTGCGGTCTTCAGGTACAGAGTAACGTTCAATATCTTCATTTAGGCTTGTTGTTTCTTGAGAATCATGTGGAGATGATGAAATTGCATTCTTTATAAGAGTATTGCGTCTCATATTAACCCACGCGCGTGACTGTCTCATCATAAGCGATAGACGCAGGATACACAAGAACAATAGTTTGATGTAAGAACATGGTGTGATAGGCAGATGTAGTATGTACCAAAAACAGGAAGGCGTGTCATATTCACATGTATAATGTGTAAGCTAAGGAGATGCAATTTAACAAATTAGGAGCATTGATGAGGGATACACAAGAAAAGTAGTTTGATGTAAGAACATGGTTAATAGAAAGACGTAGTATGTACCAAAAACAGGAAGACATGTCATATTCACAGGTATAATGTGTTAACTAAGCAGATGCAATTTACCCTAATTAGAAGCATTACAAGGTAGACACCATATGCAACATGCAACCACATATCACACTGCCAAGTAAGAGCAAGCACCTGCGATGGTGGTGTGGGGGAATTGCGATGATCAACTAGAGAGCTACGTTGACTATCTTCATTTAGCCTTGCTGTTTCTTGAGAATCATGTGGGGAGGATGACACTGCACTCTTTAAACGAGTAGGGCGTCTCACAGTAACCCACTCGGGTGACTGTCTCATCATAAGTGATTGACGAGGGATACAAAAGAGCATTAGTTTGATGTACGAACATGGTTAATAGACATATGTAGTATGTATCAAAAACAGGAAGGCATGTCATTATCAAAGGTATAATGTGTAAAGTAAGCAGATGCAATTTAACCAAATTGGAAGCAATACAAGCTAGACACCATATGCAACATGCAACCACATTTGACAGCGCGAAGTTAAAGCAAGCACATGGGATGGTTGTGTGTGGCAATTGAGATCATCAACTGCAGAGCTACGTTTACTGTCTCCAACTGCTGACACTGCACCCATTAGAGCGCTGAAATGCTTAGTGCTTATCTTCGAATTACACTGGAGCGACTTCTGTCTTTTCTTTTCTACATTCATCAACACTGCGTCAGAGTCTGAAAGACCCATGCATAAAAAAACAATAGTGTGAGTATGCTTGAAGTGTGTGCACAATTAGTACAGTGTAAAGGTAGCAGATAGCAGGTCGGTGAGAAATAAATGACGGGAGACATATGATAGCTCTACAACATGCATGGCACACTCAATTACTACAGGATTCTATGAAAATAACAGTCGACTGAAAGCAAATAGGTTAGTCCATTTTTTCTGCACCGTCCGATGTACAAAGAATGGGCAGATCGCCTTCATCTACCTCCAGCCAGTCAGTGTTGACGATCTTCCTCGAAATGCCAGCGACCACCGGTCCAGTATTCCTCCCCTGCCTGTGCCCTCCCCTCGACCACACCGCACCGCCGTGCTTGGCACCGCCCCCCATCCATCCATTCAAGCCCCGCCGACCTCCAGATCGGGCGCAAGCAGCTCCTGTGCCCCACACCCCTATGATAGACACCAATGCGCCGCTTCCCTGGGGAATAGGCGGACTAGGTGCTCCACGCGCCTAAGCGGGTGCTGCTTCTTTTAATTGCGGTTCGACTGACCCTGAATTGAAATCCAGGCGGGCTACTGACCTCCAGCAAAGGTGAAATGGTAAAAGGGAGGAAACCTTGTGCATTTAGTATCACGAAGAAGATGCAGTAAGAAGCGCTCAACTAGTTTCTTTCGTGGGATGAATACAGTGTGAGCGGAGACATAAGATTTGCACGAATAAGGGAAGAGGAGTACCTTTTTCTGCTGGCAGTGTTGTGTCCTCCTTTTTTTTCCGACGATCTTGTTGTTCGCCGGAAACCAGAAGTTGTGGAGGACGGTGCAGCCTTGGACGAACCCATGGCCAAGTTGTTGAGTGTGGTGTGGTGGCCGTTTGTCGACTGCGGGGAAGCAGATCCGAGGCGGCGAACGACGGCGTAGCGGGAACAGCTCCGGTGCGGTGGACGGTTGCGACAGTGGAGCCGCAGCAGTGAGGCGCAGGACGACGTGGTCGGAGTGGTTCTGGTACAGCGCACGTCAGCGTCGGCGTCGTGGAGGCAGCTCTGCCTCGGCTTCAGCTTCTAAGTCCTTGAGGGCGTTGCGGTTGCGGTTGCGTTGGACGACGACATCGGGGTACCGGCTCCGGCGTGATGGAGGAGGGCGGCGGTGGATTGGCCGCTATGGGGTGGAGGACGGAGGAGGCTGGGGTTTCGCGGCTGGTGGAGAGGGCATTTTCGCGCCCATGGAGTATGAATGGGGAAACGGAGGGAGGCGGGGAACTAAGGGGGAACAATGTTTCGGTTTGAGACGCGCTTGTTTGAAATTTGGGGAAAGTTACAACTTTGCCCCCATCTAAAATTTCAGACATATTGCGGGTTGGGGGTAGGACAGTCATGTCAGGTGTCCCAAATGTGGGCGGGATAGATTTCGGCCGAGCGCATGGGTGTTTAGGCGCCCACGGTGTATGAATGCTTCTCGAAGGCGGTTGAGACTAGCGTCTTGGTGAAGTTACAAACCTACCCCGGTTTAGACCTTTGGACATCGGGTCGATAGGCTACATGGGCCAGAGTCAGGACAGTAATTTCCTACCACCAAAACATTAGTCTCGCGCGGTTTCAGGTGACCAGAGGCCTATTTGGCGCTTCGTTCAATATTTGGGAGCAGAAGCATTAACGTTTTCGGTTCTCTTGAATTGAACTTTCAGGATTTGTTAAACTTCACAAATCTTTACTCTTGAAAATCCTAAAGCTACGATTATTTTGGAATGGAGGGGGTACATTTGAATATACATTGTACACGAGTATATATTAAAAAATATGCAACTTACCTCAGTTCATGCATGGTTCCAGATATAATCTCCTTGATTGCAAAAAAAAGTTAGATATGCGTATGAATATATATAGCATGTTCAAACTCACAACAAAGATTGATGCCCCCTTTTACATCTGATTTACAAATGCCATTATCTCGGGTTCAAATAGATGAATGCACTTCCTATGAATTCGAATCTTCGAAACCCCCTTTATGTTGAATTCGACATGTATTTTATTTCGTAGCTAGCAATTTGGAATGTATCCATGCAAGTGACAAATGTATAAAGTGCTTCACACTAACAACATGGAGTGCACTAATTAATGTTTATATATGAATTGCAAAAGCATCCATTGCCTGTATTTCAAACCGCTCTCACTCTATGGATCGATAATATGAAATAAACACATGCACATGCTAGAATTCAATAGAGTATGGGTGTCTGATAGACCGATTTTTGTCCATACGCAATTTTGCAAAATTCATGATCTCATCCAAAAATAATAATGCCATTTATATTTTAATTTAATGCGTAGAACCGCCTTTTACACGTAGATGCACTATGCCTCGCCCCGTTCTCACAAACGCGTTATATATCTCTCTATCTAACGCATAAGTGCACACACTTTATATGCATCGGCATTTCTCTTTCACACATGCTCACAATCTCTCTCAGGGTGTCGGGGTGTCTCACGCACATGCTCTCTCTGTTTCTCTCTCTCTCTCTTTCTGACTACTATGTACCACTCTTTTCACTAATCTCAGTTGGAAAACACTATTTCTCTCACATGCATATATACACATGCACGGTCTCTACTAGCCCTCTATACGCACATATATGTGCCTATGTGTCTCCCGCACGCACATTATCTTTAGGCCTCTCTCGCACACATTGCCCCCCTCCCCCGACACACCTCTCTCTTAGTAGTTGGCAGATATGATTTCATCATATCATTCGGTAGGATATCCATGGCTGTTAGGCTGGATGGTAATACGAGGCAAAGTTTTACCCTAGTTCGGATCGGACCCTTGCAGTTGAAGAAAGAGCCTACTCCTAGTACTGTATATTAGTGATAGGGGTGTGTACAAAGTACACGTGAATACCAGGCATTGTGCGTGTGTGTATACTATCGACGAACTAGCCCCCAAGCTTGTATAACATACTAAGGGCCTAGGGTTACAAATCATATATAGTCGGCTTATCACCAGTGGGGATAGAGTCCTCCGCGACTCTGATAGCTTCGTGTTGTACGCCGAGTCCTCCACATGGGTCTTCGTATAACACGTCTCGGTCCAACCTATATGTGGCGCAGGATGGAACCGACCCGTGAGTCTTCATGTTGACCCACCACAACTAGAAATGATGTGCCCACCACACCACACACGCAATCGGCCACTAAGAAAATAAGATTATACAATAGTACAACGGTATCTAGCTCACGATACGTCTCCATATTTTGTTGATGACACTGACGGACTTTGCATTTGATGCGTGCTCCGTATTTTGTTGACGACACTTACGATCATTGTATTTGAAGCGAAAGCACGATATGCTCACTGGACTTCAGAATAAGCTCATCACGGTCACCGCATACATTTTGTCGTGCTAACCAACATGTGGTTGGATGATTAGAGGACAGTGGTTTCTCGAGCCCACCAAGGTTAAAGTCCCGGTGCTCGCATTTATCTTGTGTTAATTTTAGTATTTTCCGGTGATGTATGTTCAGTGGGAGGAGACGTTCCACTCGACTACGAGGCACCTATGGTGACTTTGTAAAATCTCAAGATCATATATGCTAGCCCACTCTCTCAAAGGTGCTCATAGGGGTAGGGTTTGCGTGTGTGTGCTTATAGCGGTGAGTGCTTGCGCGTATATATGAGCCCTTGCATCTGTACCGTGTTAAACAAATACATGTCATGATTGTATGGTCACTGGCTCACCCGTACAACTCCGTATTTTGTTGATGACACAATCAATTGACCAGTCAAACAGCACAACTAGTGTTGCACCACCGGGGCGCGTAACTGTCGGGCCCACCTGTCAGCCCGTATATGAAAGAAATAAATGGTAGTTTGAGTCTGTACTGTGTTAATAAAATAAGAGTACATTTTAGGGTGATCATACGGTCACTGGCTCACCATACAGCTCCGTAATTTGTTGATAACACGATCAATTGACCAGTCAAATGGTCCACATTCAGCAGTGCACATTACCATAGGGCCCACCCATCAGTGCATATATGAAGGACAGAAATTGTAATAAACTAGTGGTCAGTGGGTATTCGAAGTCGTGAGACCTCTGGTTGGCAGTCACCGGCGGTTGGGGGGCGTTCATTGGGCAGTGGGGTGGGGATCCTCGGAGAAAATGCTCGGCGCGGGGAAGGGGGGTAGAGGGATGGCCGGTGCGGCGGCGGACCAGCGGTGGGGAGTGGTTTCGGGGAGGGTGGGCCGGCCGCGGGCGGCGGGGGCGGGCGGTTCGGCCGGTGGTGGCTGGCGGCTCAGGGGGGTGGAGTTTGATGATAAATTGGAGGCCCTTGATTTCGTATCCAACGGCTGGAAAATCTAATGACCAGAGATGAAAAAGGCAGTCGACTGACGTGTAGCCTCACCCCGCACGTACACATGCATGCACGCAAGACACGCACGCATGTAGACGTGCAACACTGACACGTACACACGTACGTATGCTGGCGTGCAACACTGACACGTACACATGCACTCACGAACACACGCACATACGCACCCATGCATGCAACACTAAAACGCACCCTTGCACGCATGCAACACTCACACACCTACATGCACACAACACACGACGCAAGACACACGCTCAACCTATACGTGCATGCACCCTTTGTTAAGAACATGGATTGTTACGGGTATTAATCAATTTATCTGTGATAAGCAGAACATTGATGTTTGCAGCGGTCTTTATGAATTCCAACGTATCGAATGGGCTATCAACATAGTAGGCTTAACTACATGAAAAAGATGACGTCACACTCAATGAACAATCATCGGTTTATGAAATGCCCGCTTCTGACTGCCCTGGCCCACCAAAGGTTCCTCTGCTGTGCGCTGCCTGTGTTGGGTCACTGACATGCAGGCCATGCACCCAAAGAGCCCACACGTCAGTGGAAGAACGGCGCGGTGTCCTAGGTCAGAGTCGAGGGCGCCACTCGCGGCACGCCCGGCTGAACACGCCTCTGTGCTGCATTCAAACGCATCCATGAAACCCGCCCATGTGGAAGCCGAGAAACCCACTCTGGACACACGTCCATTCATGACCGGGCCGACGTTAAACGCAATGCCGGCCGAGCTCCTCCCGTCCGCCGTCTATTTAATCTCCTATTTAAACGAGGCCAAACGCCGGCCAAGAATCGCACACCTCCGCCGCTCCCCTATCTCCTCCACCATTTTGTCCACTCTTATAATGGCTTACGAAGAGTAGTTATTCCGCATCCAGGCCGGCTGGGTAGCCCGCCAGATACGAGCTATGCAGCTCGCTGATCCACCTCCCTCCCCTCGCCCGATGGAGCCAGTTGCCGCCCCAAGCCGGCATGCGGTTCAGCAACTTGCCGCTCCAGGCCAGCTCAGCAAGGAGCGGCGCACGGGCGTCATTGCTGCCGTCCATGCCACTGCCTCGTACCGCATCTCCCGTTTCTGTGGCTGAGACTCCCATGCCGGCGGCCGCGCCATGCAAGCAGCGACAGAAGCTGGGTGCGCGGAGAGCGAAAAGTCGGTGGCCAGCGCCTCCGCGTCTGCCACCATCATCGAGGAGAAGTAGAACACGGGAGGCCGCCGCCGCTTGGGTCCCATGAAGGCCACCACAGAGGCGACGTCGGCGTACACAGCAGGTGTCTTGCCGGATCCTTTTGTTGCGAGGACCTTCGTCGACCCTGCATGGGCTCCACGAAGAGGGGAATGTTAGGATGAACTCGAGCCGGTGCCGGCCATGGCGAAGTAGTGGATGGTGATGAACTCGAACCGGTGCCGGCCACCATCATCTTCGGCACCAGCCAATGATATCAGTTGGGCAGTGGGGAAGCGAGCCGTCCTTTGCGCTGAAGCATATACCTCCGGGGCTCCCGGCAGTCCGATGATCGTGCTGCCAGACATGAGGAACACAAATCGATCGGCGGGCGACCATTTAGGCCAGGTATTATATACCTGTGCTGTCCAGAACTAGCACCGCGTAGTCCATTTGAATGTAATGAAATCCGTCATGTTTGTGTGAAAATCCGGTATTTTATATGATTTCCGTTGTTGTTTATATGAAATATCAGTTTGTCTACGTGTTTGCGTGAATTTCGTCCGGTTGGTTGAGTTGTTGTCATAATGTGTGCGGGTATGGTTGGATGGCATAATTTGTGGGTTGCTGGTCGGTCTGTGGGCAGCTCGGGCGGCGTTGTGGGACAAAAAAACACAGCTCGTGCGAGCTCGTCTCCAACGTGCGCGCTGGAGGATGCATGACAGCATGAGCACCCGAGCCATTCCTCATTCATCGGTGGCAAAGGCACCGGTGGACAAAAGGGTCGCCAATATTTTGGCTACCCCGGGCAAGATCCAAATAGCCCCTCCCAACAGATTCAAATCCCTCGTTCGCCATGGAATTTTGCCATGTGTTGTTTTCATGGACTAGCAAGATGCCCGTGCATTGCACGGAACATCAAAATGCATTTTTTACAAACTCCCGCATGCATGCAAGGGATAATTAATGTCCTCCTTTGCTAGTACCACGAGGCAAACACCATTAATATTGCATCAATTAGTGTTAGTGGCCTTGTATATCTACAAATTGTAATTTTGATAGTGGCCCCTTGTATATAAAAATGGAGGGAGAAATATGAGAGATAAGGTGAGGAGGAGTGAGGCGTGGTGCCGTGGTGGTGACTTGTGGTCGGACTGGGCGGAGGCATGGGGATGGACGGCGCATTATGTCTAGGTTTGTATCTCTCTCACACACACCCACGTAGGTGGGGGACATGCACGAAGAGAAGAGGTGCACGCACAGCGCACGTACTCCCGTCTCTTTCCCAACCGCACCCGCGCGGGTACACGGTGGAGCTCATTTCTGTACGAAAAAGGTAGCCCACGTGGTAATTTGGCACGTGTACTGGTTGTCCACTTGGTGGAGGGAGGATCGTCTACCACGGGTGAACAAACAAATTGCGACTTGACGCGTTATGTTAAATTAAAAAAAGAGGCAAACCATGTGGGGCCTACCATAGAGGCAAGGCTCTATACACTGCAGCACTTTTGATGTGTCCCGTCAACTCGCTGAACGAGGAGAAGCTTGCTTAGTACGCTGTCTCCCCCGCCCACGGGCACGGTGGCTCCCAGGATGAGGTGAAGCTTACTACTACTGTACGCCTTTATACCCGCTCCCTCGCCCACGCGCGCAGTGGCTCGTAGCACGAGGAGAAAATTTTACTACTCCCTCCGTTTACTCGTCCCTACTACGTACTTTGGTTAGTACTCCCTCCATTTACTTATACAAGGCCACTATAAAAAATACATTTTGCATCTATACAAGGCCACAAATAGTAATCGAGACAAAAGTTACTACTCCCTCCTTTCCAGTTTATGGCTCAATTTCAAAATCTCTCCAACCAAGGTAGACGGTGAGTGGTCGAATTAATTTCGTAGTTTGCACAGTACGCTCGTTTTTCTCAAGAAGTTGTGTTTACCGAGGCATTAATTAGAACAAATGCATGAATGACCACTAAATTTCCCTGAACTTGTACATGCATTGTTTAGTTTCCTCTTGACAATACTTGCGTCGGGTGATCTAACGCACCTCGAAATCCAACATGTAATGGTACTACTACTAGTATAGTAGAATTAAGACTTATCAAACGGAAAAACGAATGTTTTTTAGATGAGCCCTATAAACCCTAGTGGGTACGTACTCCGTAAAAACATATTTTTCCAAAACTAAGTCGCTCCCTTTCATGAATTCTGTAGTATACTCCTCCGTCGACGCTCCCTTTCATGAATTCTGTACTTCCTGTCGCCGACATGTGGGACATATAGCAACCGGGTCGACGTGTCAAGCACCAAATAATGGTGCAGAACAGCAGCGGGACGCACCCCACTTGTACCGGCCCAGTAGTAGTAATGAGCAATGAGACGTCAAATCACAATGCCACACCTTCCCAGATGGACGAAGCAACCATTATTTCACACTTCGGTTCGACATTATCTCAAACCACGTACTAGTATTGCTTTTGCCTCAAGAGGGACACGTGCATCGCCTTGGTACATCATGACACGTGGGACCGCATGACAGGCCATGCTCCCCCACTGATCGCTCGGTAAAATCACCTCATTTTTACTATACTTCCTCCGTATCAGTTTACTACATGGCATGCACGTTGTTCTAGGTTGAGAATTTAACTGGCTATATATATATATGTGTGATGAACAGTACTCTAGCCTTTTAAAAAATGTATACTTTTGTACAGTAGTACTATCGATGGATTGCGCCATGGAGCAAAAATTGAAATTAAAAAAAGGTGGTACATATAGAGAGCGCTCGTCGCCAAATTATGCATATAGTACTATTAAAAAAGCTAGTACGTGCTTAATTGGGGTGCTAAATTCTATTGAAGAAATACTAGTAGTATGTACATACTGAGGAGTTAAAGTAACGAGAAGAAACATAACATAGTTCTGCAGGGGGCTCAGCATAACACACCCCTCAAATTAAACTAAGTACACCTGAAATTAAACTATGCAACTAATCCGGTAGACACTGCATTAGAAGTTTAGAACCACCATGAGCAACGACACTGCCACCTTACTCGGAGTCCTCGTCCACGTCCTCGACTTCATCCTTGTCCCTCTTCCTCTTGGCCGATACTTCTTTGCTTGAACCGCCAACTTGGTTGTTGCTCTTCATCCAACCCTTGTAGATATTGAAACAAAGGTAGCCATCCATTGCAGCGTAGTGGATGAGGTCTATATCTAGTGCATTCCGCTGCCATGCATGACGATGAAACGTGTAATGAGGTTTCTCCAGTTTACGGTACGAAGGATGAACCATGGCTCCTGCCAGGGTCAGCATTGAGGGCTGACGAGAGGGCACCAGCCAATTCTTCTGGAGGTCGAAGGGGTTGCCTACAACGAGGCCTATCCGACCCAGGACTTCTTTGTCGTTCTTAAAGTCTACGGTAACAAATTTCACTGTTTTGTCCTCTAGGAAGTTCTTAAAATCCTAGCACTCAACGTCGGCATGGCATATGTGGTAGACCAAGCAAATGTTATGTACGCAAACCTGGAACACGGCGGGCTTCTTCCTCTCTTCGTCCTTTAGATCCTTCTCTCGTCCCAGGACTGTGGTGTACTCAACATCTAGCCTAGCGACCCACTCATCATCTGAGTTTTCGAACATGCGTCTGAAGCGAGAAAGGCATCCTTTCACCGTCGCGGAAGTACGGGTGTAGATGATGTCGAACTCATCACCGGTGATGGTTCTAACCTTGTACTCACCGCCGATCGGGGAGATTTGGGACGCCATGGATTTGGGAGGAGGGTTAGGATTAGTGGAACTGCCGTAATGTGAATGGACGGGACGACTAGGAGTGAACCGCCGTAGTATTAAAGGACGTGCGGGGACGAGTAGGAGCGAACTGTCAGCATGCGAACGACAGGGTAGTGGCTATCCGTTCTCCCATGATACGGGCTTCCGAGAGCCCTTGGATCTGAGATCGAACGGTTGCATGGCGTGATTCTAGACCTATGGGTGAATATCCTATCCTGGAGGGTTATTCTGCAAATTTTCAGCAACTTAGCATGTGATCGTTTGATCTCAGATCCAAGGGCTGCCAGCAGCCCGTATCATGGTCGCGCCTACCATGACCGTCGCGTCGCTCGCACGGTCGCGCCCTTTGAGATTTAACACGGTGCGTTAGGCTATCTGATGTTGGCATGTCATACATAGTCATCACTTAGTCACTCATACTACAACAAGGTTGGCTATAAGTGTATTTTTTACTCCTCTCTATCTCTTTCTTCGTACTCCCTCCGCCACATAATATAAAAACGTTTTTGACACTAGTGTAGTGCCAAAAACGTTCTTATATTATGGGACACAGGGAGTACTAGTATTTATTGCATTTGCCAAGGAGTGACCTCTTCCAATGAAATGGTGTTGCTAAGTTTGCTTCATTTAATTAGCTATAGACTCAAAATTGTCTTTTCACCTAGGTACACGCGCTTAGCACCGTTTCTTCCTTGGGTCACCAAACTAGTCTCTCTCTTCTTGATTAACTTGCCACATTAGACTTTATGCCTATGTGGCAAGCTTAAGCACCTGTAGGAGCAAGTAAGTACAATAGTGCGCTTTACATGGCATTTTTGCATATGTGGAGGAAAGAGAGGCAAGGAAAAAGTGGAGAAGTGGGCTCTCATGCAAGAGCCAGCCTCTACTACATGGTGGAGCATTGGGAGAGGCACCTGTATGGAGGTGATCAGGAATCGGGAGACTCACGCCGGTCGTAGCGCCGCAGTTGAAATGATAATGGCAAGTCAAATCACGGGGCCCCACCTGTCCAGCAGTAACTCGCTGTCAAATCACACAGCCCTACGTTTGCAGCAGCCTACTCCCTCGTGTTCTCACGTCTCTGTCGAACCGACTAGGCGGAACTGCCCCGCCTACCGCACAGGAAAAGCCCCGCCCTCGACTTCTAAATACAACTACTCCCTCCGTCTAGGTGAGTAAGTCATCTTACAAAAACCAAATAATCCCAAAATACTAAGGCACGGTGCATTAACTTCTACCTCGTTTCTTGTTTCTTCACATATCAACCAATAAGAATCCAATGATATACTTTTTATGACATAGTAACTCATATTTAGTTAGTCAAATGGATGACCTAGAACTACATGCAGGCCCTATAAACCGAGATGCCTACAAATAAAAAACCGAGACGGAGAGGGTAGTTCAGCATGTATCTTTTTATATCAATAAAGTCGGGATTCACCAAGGAGCAAAACCAAGTGGTAGCCTGCTCCTGTCGTGTTGGCGTAGCAACTCAAGCAGGGTCAGTCCGCACACGAAATGGCGACACACTTAACAGGACCCCTTTGGTAGACATGTGGCTCATCCACCATCTTGTTCCACGTGCGATGCACCAAATTATAGTTCGGAGCAGCGGTTGGAATTGGAGGCACCCCGGTCATAGCGCCGCAGTAGTAGAAAATGAGCGACGAGGGGTCAAATCACAAAGCCCTACCTTTCCCGCATTAAGCTAGACGGATGAAGCAACCATCATTTCACTCTAGCGCGCAAGAGCATAAAGAAAAGAGAAAACAATGATGCTTGCGGCAGCTACCTAGGGCACCCTAGGGTAGGGATCTCCACTACAGATCCTTTTTTTATTTTTGAAAGCGCCTCCACTACAAATCGGCTTCTCCCTCGTCCTCTTGAAGAAAACCGATGATGAGTGCGGCGGTAGGGTTTGTAGGAGTACTACAGCGTGCGGAGCCACGTCGTAGTAAACGGTTTCGAGTCGACGCCTTAAATATGTGTGGGCCGCTTGGTTTTACGGGAACGAGGCAGCATTTTGGGTTCGGGGACCAGTGGAGATATAGTACGTACAAAAAATTGTCTGGACGTATGTTCGACCGAAAGGCAATGATGCATGGGCCCTGCATTTTGATATACCCGGGGCCGCGTGAAATTTGCTACTCTACTCAAAACTAGTAAGGTACACATGTATTGAACGCATGAGATTTCGAAACCAAATTATGAATAAATACACACTATAGCATGTAAAGCTTTGAGTCATATATGCATGATGTAGATGTTCGTTTAGTTATTATAGTTCATCTCATTCAAAATCAATTAGTTTTATAAAAATGTTAAGATTCATGGGGTTGTGCATTGTAAATCATAAAGTAAAAAACAAATAATGGCAATTCATTTAGGAAAAAATAATCAATTATGATACATAAGATTCTAGAACAAAGGAGAAGTGCTTGTGTTCTGAGGTTTGTGCATTATGCTTAAGTTCAACCATGGAGTCTTCTAAATTGTACATGTGGCAGGTCTGGTGGAATGTTGATGATATCCAACGGCCAGTAGTGCTCGGATTTGCCCATCTCTGCACTGTCGGGTTAGCTTCATCCAGCGACCATCTTTCAAAGTTATTGGCACACTATATAGTTCTTGTGCCATAGTTGCATGTTTTGGAAAAAAGCTACTAGTGGGTTGTACTATCTATTTAGGAATAGAAGATGTATACATGGAAGTTGTAGGGAAAGAGATGACATGGAGCATCTCAATTCCTATGAGTAGGGATTGGAAAAGAGACGTCATTTGGTTCACATCATAGGAACTTTTCTATTGAATCTAGAGGTGACATGTATCTCAATTCCTATGAGGATGGATTGGTAAAGAGATGTAATTTGGTTCATATCATAGGAACTTTTCTATTGAATATATGCTAATGTTTATTTTCCATTGAAATTAAGGGAGTATAGGAATCCATTCATATGAACCAAGTGGCTCTAAAGCTATAGAAATGATATCATGTTTATTTCCTTTGAAATGTAGAGTATATGAATCTATTCCTATGAACCAATTGGCTCTAAAGGAAAAAATCCTATAAAAATCATATCATATAGAGTTCCTATGATATTCCTCGACACTAAAGGATGGTTGAAATTGCTGTGGGTGATACGATGGTCTTTCTTTGTAGACTCCTCACCCATCTTTATAGTTACCTCTCGAAGATGAATGAAATGATGTATACAAGGTATTCTACATGTGCAATTTGGTACACGAAAACTCGGTAAAAGTTTGCGAGGTTCGAATTTTCAATGAAGCTATATGCACTGCATTTCGGAATGGAGGGAGCATACGGCAGTTGCTAACACTCACGTGGAAGATTTGTGTGTAGGAGGAGTGGCTGTTCTATTAAATGACATGGCAAAACTGACACTGTCGGATGCCGATCTAATGGTTCTTACGGTGTTCATCAGGAAAAGGCTTGTGGCGAACGTTTGTAGGATAATGATTTATGGACACATGCATTGCATTGATACGTGCCCCCCTCTCTCTCTCACGAACACGCACCCTCACGAGTCTAGACTCTCCCGAGTCCTCTCGCAGACTCGCACGTCGCACCCACCGTCTATCTGCAGGTAGACGTCACGCACATATGTGCTCTTCACACCCTACCCTCAGAACTTCTAAAAAACAAAAGACGGTGCGCACATTTTATTTTAGCTCACATGTCACACACTTATAGTATTACTCTTGCGGCGAATGTTCTTTGGGCATAGTATATTGTACTCTCATGAAGAGAAGCGGTGCACGCACGCACTAGTTCTCTCACACCCACTCGCGGGTACACGTAGGAGCACATTTTTTTGAAGCTGGTACAACAAAATCACTCCACTATATATAAAAGCAGGAGCCTTAGCGCTTGCTTTACTAGGGTTCCTCTCGTTCACTCTCTCATGATCTCCAGATCTAAGCAAGACATAGGTGGCCATACTCTCTCTCTCTCTGAGCTCATGGCTGGTCACAAATCCGGCCGGACAACCTCGACCGGGGCAGGGGTGTAGGTGCATCGTTCACACTGTCATCGGCGGTGAGGGAGGAGACCAACGGCTGCTCGCGCGTCCCGATCGGCGGCCGTGTCGTTCTCTCTGAGAGAGCGCCGGCTCGGGAGGGCCTCCGACCCTTTCTTCCTCCCTATGGTATTATGGACAAGATGTCGCCTCCCGACGCCGTCTTTGCCACATGCCGACGACCCTCAGGTATATATTCCTTCGAAACCTGCCTTGCTCTGCTGCCCCAGCTCTTCCCCCTTTGTGTGGATCATTTTCTACTTCCATCCGTTGTTCCAAAGTCACCTAGACATCTACTATTATTAGAAGTAAATCTAGTTCATACAGTTGACTCAAAGCGTTGGTTCAAACAGGGAAGAAAGTGGGAAAGTTGTAGCATGAATCTAGAACTTGGTTCTAAGAGGAAACGGGGGAAAGTGGTAATATCTGTCACTGTTTAAATAACCGTATTTCGTATTTGCGTAAACATGGATGTCTGTCTCCATATCGTTTTGGGATGTCTGTCTCCGTATCGTTTCTATCCGCGCAATCAAAAGCACACACCTCAGTTTTAGTACAACTGCGCAAAATGAGATGGCTATCCCTTGTTGCCGTCGTCTAACCTCCCGTCTTCAAGGTATCCCTACATTGGTGGTAACTAAGGTAGAATGACCAACGCAATCTAAAAGAAGTTGATTCGTACGTTTTACTTCCTGATTGCAGTGCAGGGACGAGCGAAAACAACTGCATCCTAGTCTGGAATGCACTTTCTACCAGTTCATCCATGGACCAAGGACTAGCTGGCACGGCTGCACGGCGGTTTTTTGGACAGGTGCGCGGACAAGAGGCATTGTGGTCTGCTTATTTCTGCAAATAGCGGTGCTTAAATTTAGTGGAATGCACAAGCATTTCAGCTGGTCAGTACACTGTATGGTTCAGTTCAGCATTCCAGCTGAGACCACAATTATAATTGGTTATTTTGGAATGAGAGAACCTAACCCTGGATGGTGGCAACAAGAAAAAACCAGAGTGAATGATACGTCTCCGTCGTATCTACTTTTCCAAACACTTTTGCCCTTGTTTTGGACTCTAACTTGTATGATTTGAATGGAACTAACCCGGACTGACGTTGTTTTCAGCAGAATTGCCATGGTGTTGTTTTATGTGCAGAAAATAAAAGTTCTCGGAATGACCTGAAACTCCACGGAACACCTTAGAAAAAACAATAAAAAATCCTCGCCAAGGATGAAGACCGGGGGCCCACACCCTGTCCACGAGGGTGGGGGCGCGCCCCCCTGGGCGTGCCCCCTACCTCGTGGGCCCCCTGGTGGCCCTCCGACGCCAACTCCAACTCCATATATTTGCTTTCAGAGAGAAAAAAATCAGAGAGAAGAAATCGTCGCATTTTACGATACGGAGCCGCCGCCAAGCCCTAATCTCTCTCGGGAGGGCTGATCTGGAGTCCGTTCGGGGCTCCGGAGAGGGGGATTCGTCGTCGTCATCATCATCAACCATCCTCCATCACCAGTTTCATGATTCTCACTGCCGTGCGTGAGTAATTGCATTGTAGGCTTGCTGGACGGTGATGGGTTGGATGAGATTTATCATGTAATCGAGTTAGTTTTGTTAGGGTTTGATCCCTAGTATCCATTATGTTCTGAGACTGATGTTGCTATGACTTTGCTATGCTTAATGCTTGTCATTAGGGCCCGAGTGCCATGATTTCATATCTGAACCTATTATGTTTTCATGAATATATGTGTGTTCTTGATCCTATCTTGCAAGTCTATAGTCACCTACTATGTGTTATGATCCGGCAACCCCGAAGTGACAATAATCGGGACCACTCCCGGTGATGACCATAGTTTGAGGAGTTCATGTATTCACTATGTGCTAATGCTTTGTTCCGGTTCTCTATTAAAAGGAGGCCTTAATATCCCTTAGTTTCCAATAGGACCCCGCTACCACGGGAGGGTAGGACAAAAGATGGCATGCAAGTTCTTTTCCATAAGCATGTATGACTATATATGGAACATGCCTACATTACATTGATGAACTGGAGCTAGTTCTGTGTCACCCTATGTTATGACTGTTACATGACGAACCGCATCTGACATAATTATCCATCGCTAATCCGGTGCCTACGAGTTTTCCATATACTGGTTCTCGCTTATTTACTTTTTCGTTGCTACTGTTACAATTACTACAAAATACCAAAAACATTACTTTTGTTGTCTTTACTTTTGTTACCGTTACCACCACTATCATATTACTTTGCTACTAAACACTTTGCTGCAGATACTAAGTTTCCAGGTGTGGTTGAATTGACAACTCAGCTGCCAATACTTGAGAATATTCTTTGGCTCCCCTTGTGTCGAATCAATAAATTTGGGTTGAATACTCTACCCTCAAAAACTGTTGCGATCCCCTATACTTGTGGGTTATCAGTGAACTCCAGGAAATTTAAGCATGTCGGGAGGCCCTTTGCTGAGAGAAGCCTTGCTTGTTTTTTTCCTGATTTGTAAACCTTCTCACAACTTTTTCTTTTGCTGTGAACTAGTATATGTTTGTTATGTTCTATGAATCATTGAGATGTATAAAATTGCTTAACTTATGCTTTTCAAGTTTTTTATGAAGACGAGTTTAATGTGAGTGTTCCACATGAGCGCTGGACTAGCGTGTGAACATTTGGAATTTATTACATTGTGGCCTCAATTAACTGCATGAACCACTGTAACAAGATACATAGTTGCTTATATGTCAGATAGCAGATTGTTGATTGTTAGTTGGTCGATAGCCTAGTGTTGAAGCGAGCTGAGCCAATGTGCCGTGTTTTGCACAACTACTTACAAGTGGGGTAGCACCAACAGTGTTTACAAGTACTTATGTATACGTCGGCGCACGGTTCTCGAACGAGTGCTCTATTTCATCAAAACACACACTGCTCGTATGATAAACCGTGAAAACTTATGTCTTACCATGCCATATTCATGAAAAAAGTAGTGAGGACGCATCTGTTTCGGCAACAATTACGATAGTTCTCACATGATTCACGGGCACACAAAAGTAGCAGCAGTTCCCATAGACGGATTCAAACAGAGTACTAGCCCCAGAGGGGTCGATAACAGGCAAGGTTCGGATAATTAGACACAATCCAAACTACTATTAAACACTAGCTGGGGCAACTATTTCATGCCTCGATCTAATTTGGGCTGGACACAAGACGGACCTTGCCATGAACATCATCGAGGACGTCCCGCAGCAGCTCAATCCTATGAACCTTCATGAAGACAACCTTGTGGCCTTGCCACTGATAAACTTGTTTGTGGAGGCATGCCACGTCATCTTCCTACGTAAGCTTGACAAGAACAGTATGCCTCACAAACGAAGGAGTAGCTTTGAACTTCTTGTGCTTCAGTATAGCCTGAACAACACGCTTGACAACAGTGAGGCTAGAATACAACTCTTCATTGGTATAACCGCAAATGGCTTCCAGGATCCAAAAGCCTAAGAACTATGTTTTCCCAGTGCGTATATTCAGGTCGTCCGCCTCATAGGGAGTGACATGCACAACCACACAATCCTTGTCTGCATCAGGGCTCTAATTGAAACAGAAACAAATTCTGAATTACTTTTCAGTATAAGAAACACAGGTTATTTAAACCACTATGAATAGCATGGCATCGAAGCTAATAAAATTTTGCATTATTGATCACCACATACTTCCTTTTCTAAAAAAAATCATCCTCGAAGGGGGAAAACTGCTCATGCAGTGCCACGGGGGCTGTAACCTCAAACGGGGCGTTGACCATCTTAGTAGTGGCCGTGAGCGTATCTGGGGTTGGCTCGGTGGTTGCCTCCATCTTCTTGGAGCTCTCTGTCTCGTGGGGATCAGCCTCCCGCGTCTGCTCCAATATCGGCAGATCTTTGCCTGGTTCTCCTTGGTCCATCATGAAACTGACGAATACTAGGAGACCACTGAAAGGAAAACACAATCGCAATGACAATGAAACAAAAAAGAGAGCGAGGATCGGTTACTGCTTTGCAAAAGTTCTTTTTTTTCTTTGAACGAAAATATACCAACATCACGGATCCGCTTACCTTCCCTTCGTTGGGAGAGAAGAACAGTGGCAGATGCGAGTGTTGCCTTTCTTGAAGACGGTGAGGGAGAAGGGGATTCAGCGAAGAGTGAAATGATGGTTGCTTCGTCTATCAAACTTAGACTGCGGGGAGGTGGGGTTTTGTGATACGACGGCTCGTTACTGTCGCGCTATGACCGGGGTGACTCTCCGCCTGCATACTGCCTTCTAATTTGGTGGATGGCATTTGGGCCCGCGCGCAGCATGGCCCGCATGTCGGTGAACAAAAGTATAATGGCATTCAGTAGAGGGAGACGTTTCAATGACCTAGGAGGAGCCAGAAGCGGTAGAGTGTCTCCACTGTACTAGTAGTAATTGTTTTTCTGGGTAGCTGTAGAGTGTCTCCACTGTACTAGTAGTAATTGTTTCTCTGGGCCCAAGACAAAACAGCCCATCCGCACTAGTAAATAGTAAAATCAATTCAAAAGCCCATATATTTACTGAATGAGAGGCGCTACGCACACCCAGCACACACACCCCCCACCCCCCAAAAAAACCTGGGTGCTTTCTTCCTCCTCGCTCCCACCCACCTCACGTCAGCTCGCTCCACTCGTACCCCCAAATTCCTCGCCTCACTCCTACAGAAAATCCCAGCTCCCCTTCTTCCTCACTCCTACAGAAAACCCCCCAGCTCCCCTTCTTCTTCTCTCGCACTACAACTAGGCTCGTCATTCGTTACTCTGCTCAAATCCGTGAGCGCGACGCGACGCCCTCGAGGAAAATGGAGTCGGCTGACCCCAGCGCCAAGAAGATGAGGCTCCCGCCAGCGGCGACGCCTGTTGTAGATCCCGCACCCGGCAGCGCGAGGAGAAGCGGCAACCCCGCCCCCACCGGATCCCAGGAACCCGTAGAATCTCGGGTGGACCGCATCAACGATCTCCCGGACGCCGTCCTTGGGGAGATCATATCGCTTCTCCCCACCAAGGATTGCTGCCACACCCAAGTCCTCTCAATTCTGTGGCGTCGTGCCTCTTAATCTCGACTGTCGTCAGCTATCTCTCTTCAATGATTTTGAATTCCCCAGAGCCATCATCTCCTCCCACCAGGGCTCCATTCAAAGCCTCTGCATCCCGTCATGCTACCTGAGCAAGCATACCATGCCCTGCACAGTGGACGCCTGGCTGAAATCCCCTGAATTCACAGAACTACAGTTGCTTGAGTTCTACTATTCCCCTGGAAATCACATACCACATACCGAACGCCATGAACTTGTGCCCTCATCACCGATGTCCATCTCGCGGTTTTCCTCCTCTCTCCACACCATCACCTTTGCGCTGTGCTACCTACCAGACAATCTGGTACTAAACCTTCGACTCCCATTTCTCAAGAAACTTTCACTTGTGCGGGTTCGTATATCGGAGGCCTCATTGCACAGCATCATCCACTCCAGTTGCCCTGCGCTGGAGTGCTTGGTGCTTGTTTTCACAGTTAGAATCGGTTGTCTCCAAATAAAGTCGCCTAACCTTGTAAGAATTGGAATTTCTTTTGACGAAAGGCAGCTCATCACCCAAGATGCCCCTTCACTTCAAAGGTTGATCCTTGATTCTAGTTATTCACCATTGCAAATAACCATCCTCTCTGCGCCTAAACTGGAGACCTTGGGTGTAATACATGATCTCTGTGCTCATTTCAGTATGGTGTTTGGCTCCATAGTTCTTCAGGTACTTTATATTATCATCTGCACTTGTAACCATAAGCTGCATTTTAGATTTCTGCGCATAATTTATATATCATCTTGGAGTACACATTTTGTACTAATATTATGTTCTATGCTCAATGAAGAGTTTCTCCATGGATGGCCTATCAATGGTGCTGGATTCTGTCAAGATCTTATATATCCAAATGAATAGTTTTGATCTGAACAAGATTGTTGGCTTGCTGCAATGCTTTCCATGTTTGGAGAAGTTGTATATAAAGATGATAAGTTCACGCACATTGGAAGCCCGCATATAGTGTACTAGAATTAACCGTTCAGCTGTTGCTCTTTCGACACTCTTCTTTTAGACCTTAACTGTTTTCAATCCTCATGTCTATTTAGGCAACAGGACGGGGTAAGAAAGTTATAACCAATCGGTGGATTCGTAAACATCGGGATTTTCTCACTTCTCATGAGATTCGATTGAAGACAATAATGCTAGAATGATATGTAGCCAACCGTGCAAACACAAGATTTGTCACATTCTTCTTGCTGAATGCGAGGTTACTATTGTCCATCAGGCTTAAGTTTATCAGCAGCATGGTTTTGACGGATGGGTATGTCGAAGAGCAAAAAAAGGAGTTCGAGTGGGCAAAAGAGCTTCTGAACATGCCAGGCTTCTATTTACAACATATTGTGGTCATAATCCAGTAAATTTTATGACCCAGGATGTTCATTCTATGGACCTGACCGATCCATTTGACTGTGACTGTCGAAAACAGTGCTGGAGTTAGATGTTGTTGCCCTTTTAATCTAGGTTTTTTTGTAAACCTGATGAACAATTAACCCTCGTGCTTTTGTACAGTTTGTAAGTTGGAGTTAGATGTTCCTGCCCTTTTCAACTCGGCTGTGACTGTCATATTTTCTTTGAAACAAGGCAAATGGCTTGCCATTCGTTTAATTTAGAGTGAAATATTGTAACAAATCCCAACCAAGGGAAATAACATCACTCTCGCCGGCTGCTTGAGTTCACTGTGCATTACAGAAGCCAAGTGATTAGCCCCCACCAGCACCCACAAACTTATTTCGAACTAGCACATCAAATGGGCTATAAATTTTCATAGGAAAGGTTGCATGATCGTGACAGATTTGGATTCTGACATTTGGGACACGCGAGGAAATAGCCTATCCAAGGTGGTGTCGACTTACTAGCCAGTCAACAAATGATTCTGCCTACCAGCCGTTGGATTGACATCCAACATCTGTCGTGTATCTTCTATCTCTTGTCTTCTTCTTCCTCCAGCCGCCCAAACCAAACCACCCCATCGGCTCCGCCTGCTCCCGCCTCCCATGGCTGGTTGCGCCTCTGCCGCCCTACCGTACGTACCCTCCAACGTTGGCCAGTCCCTCCCTCTATTCCCCCACACGTCCTGTTATTCTCCGGCGACGTCAGCCCCAACACGCACCCGTGCCCGAACCAGTCAACCCTCGTACTCCCCTCCGCCTGCGACTGGACCGACGCATCTTCAATGGCTCCTATTTGTTCCATCCAAGGCCTCGCCGTCGTCCTCCGCCTTGCGGCCTTGGTTCGCTTGCCGTGCGTGGTGCGCCGCCCTCTTGCGTTGTCAACGTCGTCAACAACCGAGAGGAAAAAGGAGATGACTGTACGTGGAGAGGATGACAGTAGGGACCCACCAGCGTCATGGCAGTACGCAAGCAAGTGCCTCTATAGTACAAGCCCAAAAATATGGTTCCTCCTAATGGTTGGACATCTGGGGCTCACGCCATTGTCAACGTAGTCAATAAACGAGAGAATTACACTACGAACGGCTGACACCAGGGACCCAGCAAGTCGCGCAGTTTTTTTTAAGGAACAAGTAGTTGTTATTTATACTAGTTTTAGCGATGGATCAGGGTAACAACGGGGCTGTGCGGGGGCTGTGGCCCGTCTAGCTAGGGTTTTATTTATGTTTACCACATCATGAGCCCAGTTGTGTTTTTTTTGCTGAAAATGGCTAGCCCAGTTCTATTTTTTAAAAGAAATACCCAAACAAGGCCTACTTGCTTTATCGTCCCTGCTAGGCTGCAAATCTTTCAAGACGAGGAGAATTTCATTCGGTTTGCCCAGAAATGGCATGTACATTTTTAAAACACATCAAACCGGGAATTAGTTTCAATTTTTTTTCATTACAAGATCTTAAATTCCATTGATTTTTATGCGTGGACAATTATTTGGATTTTATATTTATATAAATTATTTTTCAAAATAGTTTGAATGTGAATCGATATTTCCAAATTAAAAACTGTTGACCGCACCGAAATATGCAAAATTTTGTATACTTTTTAACCGTGGCCACAATATGGGGTGTAATGCTAACAAAAAGAAGATGGGCTCCAAAAAAAATCTTAAGAATTAGCAAATGGGTTGTACATTATTAGAAATAATGGCAGATGGGTTGTATGTTGTTTTCCACAGATTTGAGGCTGACTTGTGCGCCTACTACAGGTTGACGCGTATGCTTTCATAAAAAAAAGGTTGACGCACACGCAACGCCGTGTCAACTTAGTCAACACACGAGAGCAGTGACTGTTGGATGTCCATCCAACGGCTGTCGTGCTTCTTCAATCTCTACTCTTCATGCTCCAGGCGCTCAAACAAGCGCCGGCGAGACTGCCTGCTCCCTCCTCTCGCGGCCGGCTATGCTGCCGCGCAGGCCCCACGGCCCCAGCGTACTCCCATCGCTGGCCTAGCCGTCCCTCTACTCACCCACACATGCTGTTATTCTCCGGCTACGATAGACAAACCAGTAAACCCTCGTACTCCTCCGCGTGGGAAACAACTGTCGAGTATTCCCTGGCTCGGTGTCGTTCCCTTCCTAGGCCTTGCCGTTGTCCACCGCCCTGGTGCTCTCGGCGCGGCCTGGTCAACATGGTCAATGAATGACATCCATCAGAAGTGGACTGTACGTGGAGAGGCTGACAGCTGGGTCCATGGCCGCACGCAAGGAAATGCCTCCTTATTGCACGCAAAATAATGATTCCTCCACCTGACAGCTAGGACCCACAGGAAGGGCCTCTGTATTTCACAAAAAAAAAAAGTTCCCCCCTTTGACAGGTCGGACCCACCAGCTATATCTTCGCACGCAAGGAAGTGCTTCCTTATTACGCCCAAAAAAATCAATACCCCCTGCTAGCTGGGACCCACCATATTGTTGGGCTGACATGTGGGCCTACTAAGTTGACGGGGACGGAGGGCTTTGTCAACTTAGTCAATACTCCAGTGACCGTATGATGTCCATCCAACGGCCATAGTGCTTCTTCAACCTCTGGTCTTCTTGCTCCAGCCGCCCAGAGCAGCGCCTGTCGTGCCGCCTGCTCCTGCCTCCCGTGGCCGGCTGTGCTACCGCCTGCTCCTGCCTCCCGTGGCCCGGCTCCACATCTTCCCCTTCCTAGGCCTCGCCGTCGTCCACCGCCGTGGTGCTCTCGGCGCGGTGTGGTCAATGTGGTCAATGACCGAATTCCATCGGAAGAGTACTGTACGTGGAGAGGCTGACAGCTGGGTCCACGGCAACCGCAAGGAAGTGCCTCCTTATTACACGGAAAATAATTATTCCCCCACCTGACATCGGGGACCCACCGGACGGGCCACTAGTATTTTGCGAAAAAATTTGTTTCCTCCTGACTGCTGGGACCCACCGGATG
>NC_041383.1:528239769-528242569 GCF_002162155.2 Triticum dicoccoides
CCCACCGGAAGTGCCTCCTTATTACGCACAAAAAAAGAATACTCCCCCAGCTTGTTGGGACTCACCTTGGTGGGAGGCTGACTTGTGGGCCTACTAAGTTGATGGGGATGAAGGGCTTTGTCAACTTAGTCAATATGAACGATTCTAGCTCCAGTGACCGTACGATGTCCATCCAACGGCCGTAGTGCTTCTTCAACCTCTGGTCTTCTTGCTCCACCCGCCCAAAGCAGCGCCGGTCGTGCCGCATGCTCCTGCCTCCCATGGTCGGCTGTGCTGCTGCGGAGGCCTCACCACCCCCTACTATTCCCACCGCTGGCTAGGCCTTGCGGCGACGGCAGCCTCACACTGCAGCCGAACCAGTGAACCCTTGTACTCCTCTCCGCGTGGGCTTCCACTGTCGCGTCTCCCCGGCTCCATGCCGTCCCCTTCCTAGGCCTCACCGTCGTCCACCGCCGTGGTGCTCTCCGCACGGCATGGTCAACATGGTCAAGGAACGACTTCCATCGGAAGAGTACTGTACGTGGAGAGGCTGACAGCTGGGTGCCACGGCCACAACCCAGTTTTTTTGTGATTTGCCAAGTACTCCCTCCATTCCAAAATAGATGACTCAACTTTGCACTAACTTTAGTACAAAGTTGGGTCATCTATTTTGGAACAGAGGGAGTAAGTCGCTTTGTTAGGCCTGTTGGTCTGCAAATCTTTCAAGACGAGGAGAGCTTTCATTCGACTGGCCGAGAAAATGGCCCATCAGTAATGAGAAATGGGTTGTACATTTTTAAAACACATCAAACCGACAATTAGTTTCAAATATCTTTTTTTTCATTTCAAGATTTTAAATTACATTAATTTTTATGCGTGGAGAATTTGTTGGATTTTATATTGATATACATTTATTTTTAAAATCAGTTTGAATGTGAGTCAAAATTTCTGGATTAAAAATAGTTCGGACCGCAACGAAATATGCAAAATTTCGTATAATTTTTTAACCGTGGCCACAATATGGTCTGTAATGCTAACAAAAAGAATATGGGCTCCAAAAAAACCTTAAGAATTAGCAAATGGGCTGTAAATTATTAGAAATAATGGCAGATGGGTTGTATGCTATTTTCCACAGATTTGAGGCCTTCCTAAAAAAAAGGTTGACGCACAAGCAGTGACTGTTGGATGTCCATCCAACGGCCGTCGTGCTTCTTCAATCTCTGCTCTTCCTGCTCCAGCCGCTCAAACAAGCGCCGGCGGGACTGCCTGCTCCCTCCTCCCCGCAGCCGGCTGTGCTGCCGCGCATGCCTCACCGCCCCACCGTACTCACATCGCTGGCCTAGCCATCCCTCTACTCACCCACACCTGCTGTTATTCTCCGGCGACGGTAGACGAACCAATAAACCCTCGTACAGTCATACTCCCCTCCGCGTGGGAAACAACTGCCGAGTCTTCCCTGCCTCCGTGTCGTCCCCTTCCTAGGCCTCGCCGTCGTCCACCGCCGTGGTGCTCTCGGCGCGGCGTGGTCAATGTGGTCAACGGCCGACTTCCATCGGAAGAGTACTGGGTCCACGACCGCAGCAAGGAAGTGCCTCCTTATTACGCGCAAAATAATTATTCCTCCACCTGACAGCGGGGACCCACCGGACGGGCCACCGTATTTCGAGAAAAAAATGTTTCCCCCCTGACTGTTGGGACCCACCAGCTACACCTTCGCATGCAAGGAAGTGCGTCCGGGCAAAAAAACGATTCGCCCCCCTGACTGCTGGGACCCACCAGCTACATCTTCGCACGCAAGGAAGTGCGTCTGGGCAAAAAAAAAACGATTTTTCCCCCTGACTACTGGGACCCACCAGCTACATCTTCGCAGCAAGGAAGTGCCTGACAGTCGGGACCCACCTGGTCGAAGCGTACGTAGCGTTGTCATTCTGGTCGTGAACGTGTACGTACATACTGGTCGATGTAGAGGCGCGCACGTGTCGTAGTAGAGGCACGCATGTGTCGTAGTAGAGGCGCGCAAGTAGCATGTACACGTACGTACAGCGGCGAGGGTGCAAGAAAGAAAATACGGCCACGTACGTACATACGGGCAGGGTCTCGAACGCCTACTCGCGCATACGTACATGGCTGGGTCAGAACGGAGAAACAACGTCGTCGTCTTGTTCATGGGGAGCCAACCGGCTAGGTCGGAACGGAATGCGTGGTTGTGTTCATCGAGAGGGCTTGGACGGAACAGGCGATGGAAACGAGGCCTGGCGTACCGCACAGCAGAGGAAACGGCCTTGTGTTCGACCAGCCAGGTTCAAAACGGGATCCTGTTCATCGGGAGGGGCCTGGCGTACCGCAAAACGGAGGAAACGGACCTCCTACGGTCGAAACGGGGATCCTGTTGATCGGGAGGGGTGTGGTGTACCGCAAAACGGACGAAACGGACCTCCTACGGTCGAAACGGGGGTCCTGTTGATCGGGAGGGGTGTGGCGTACCGCAAAACGGACAAAACGGACTTGTGTTGGAGCACTACGGTCGAAACGGGGGTCCTGTTCATTGGGAGGGGTGTGGCGTACCGCAAAACGGGACTCCACGGGATACTGTTCATCTCCACCGTCGACCTCCTCCAGCCTCCACAGGCTACCGTCGACCTCCTCCAGCCTCCACGGGCTCCTGTTCATCCAGCCTCCACCACGCGCTACTCCACCGGCTACTGTTCAACCACCCCTCCACCGTCTACTTTTCATCCAGCCCTCCACACCACGGGGTCCTGTTCAACCACCCCTCCACGGCCACCCCTCCACTGTCTACTGTTCATCCAGCCCTCCACAC
>NC_041383.1:528242811-528252038 GCF_002162155.2 Triticum dicoccoides
GCAACGCTCACTGTTCATCCAATCGATCGGCTTTAGTTAGCAGTAGTAGCGAAGGAATCGCTCCATCGGGTTCAGTTAATAGCCATCGATTGATCGCTCGGGTTCAGTAACGCGTAGCCTGCAGTGCAATCACTCGGGTTCAGTTAGAGCCCAAAGCCTCGCTCGGGTTCAGTTAGAGCCAACGCCTCGCATGTGTACGAGAGAAACGCGCATCGCTCGGCCCCCGACCTCCCACCGTAACTGGCAACTCCCCGAAATTTTCCTCCCCCTCGCTTCTACCATGGTTTTTTCCATCATGGACGGCCCAAAGAATGTCATGCGGCTGCGTCTCCGGCCCGCCTAGGACGAAAAGCCCATTTTCTGTCATGATTTTTTGTCATAGAAGTAGGAGCCCACCAGATCTATGATGATACCGGGTTTTGTCACAATTATCGTCATAGAAGTGTCATATGTATGACAGAAAAAAAATTCGTTCGGCCCAAAATGTCACAGATGTGTCTTTTTTTGTAGTGACGTTACTAGTACCATTTATGAGAAGCAACTATGTCTATACCTCGGACATTTGGGTGGTTCCCTACCCTGGTACTGATATAGTAGGCCGCTTCAGCCTGGATGATCAGTCCTGCGTTGGTCTCGAGATTGACAATAGATGGCCCGTCCCAGAGAATCACTTATGGTTCAAAGCAAGCGTTTCCAACGCCGAGGATTGGTTGAGTTGAAGTTCATTTCATTGCTTGTTATTTGTTGTGTGATGAAAACTTTAGTATTTATAATGTATCCTCATTGTCGATGTGGGTTGATGACCTGTTGTATGTAATAAAATGATATGCCTGTGATAAACTTACTAAATTTATGAATGTCTTTCGAGTCGCTTCTCTGAGTAAGTGGTGCGACGAGGCAAAAAAAATATTTTCCGAATACATAATTGTACGTGCATTGCAACAGGTTATCGGATGAGGCCAATCAACAATAGTAGTACACTATTTGTACTAGCTTCACATGCTTCGCGCGTCGGGCGGGTGTCTTTACTGTAGCCATATGTTAATGTGTTCACTGTACGTAACTAGCACCTCGAATCCTTGACTACTAGTACGAGTACTACATAAGTAGTAGGAGTAGTAGGGTGGCATGGGCCAGAACAAGCATTAACGTCCAGGAGTACGGCACACGCCACCAGCACGACATCCATCTGACACCATATTTCTTGGAGTCCGTGCTAGAGCAATCTCTTCAACCTCGTCGTTTCTCTAACTTCATCCATCGCGCGGCGGGCGAGGTGGGGGTTTGCCGATAGTCGGTTTCCTCAACTATGGTCCCACTTGTAAGGCCAACTCCAACGCACGACCCCAAATGGACCTCCGCTTTGCACGGACTCCAATGATAATTTTGACTAGAAAAGCAAGACCAAAGAAAACAAGAACCACAAGAATACATTTTAGAAGATATCCAAGTTCCATAACTGCTCCTGTAAGTTCGATTAGTGCCTTCTTGATGCATTTATTGTTGATCTGTGGAGGCTCGATCTTGCGTGCTTCTTTCTTCTTCGAGTGTAAAGAAGTAGACGTTGCTTCCTCGCATCTAGTCTCATGTCTATCCTTTATTCTAGTAGGAGTATCAACAAGTGCACTAGTCTCATCTCTAGCCTCTATGCTAGCTAAAAGTGCTAGAACATCTACTAAATTGCGCTCTATCAATATATCAATGTACTCTTCTTCCCAATACCAAAACTTGCATCCATTCTATTACACAATAAAAAATTTAAGTTAGCACAACTAGTCTAATCCGAGAGCACAACCAAAGATTTGGTCGGGTTCTTCCTCCTTTTGCCGACACGTGGGACATCCAGCATCTAGCTCGTGTCATGCAAGAAAATAGAGTGGTAGTTGAAGCCACGTGATGTGCATCTTGGGTTAAACTGTAAATAGAATCATACTACTCTTGAGTAACTCCTAAAGCGGCCACCGAAGATCTTTATTGTATTTGTTTTTCATTACCAGCACGTCGAGGTGAAAGATGTGCAGGTTCAATGGGTCCTCTTGCATTTTCACTGACATGTGGGACCACATGTGAGCAAACAGATGATGGGCTCCGCACGTTCGCTGGCTGGCTGAGAAGAGAGATAGAGGAGGGCTGAGCACGGACTCCAGGAAATTTGTTCTACGTAACCAGCACCTCGATATTCGTGTGTGGTTGTTTCTAGAATAAAAAAAGGAGGTACCCCTACTTATGTTACTCCCACTACGCCTAGCCTAAGGTTAGTAGGTGACCTTGCGCTTGGCTCTTCGCCTCTTCCGGAAGTCGATGGTTCTATGGTAGTACTTCGGCAATCTGACACCAAATGAACTGCTGCACGTCCATCGCTTGTAAGCAAAAGTTTCTCCTCGTGTTGCGAGCCACCGCGCACGCGTTGGCGAGGAAGAAGGCGTAATCAAGCTTCTCGTCGTTCTGTGAGTTGACGGGACACATCAAAGTTATTTAGTACGTAGTCTCTCCAAAAAAGGGTTGACCATGTCATTGCTACCATCCTGTGCTCCGTCGTTGAGTACGTGCACTATTCATGTGCCATCGAGGAGAAAAAATATTGCGTAGGTGCCATCGAAGTGCACGACTCACTTACGCACTGCTTATTTAATTATCTCAATTTTCTTGCATGACACATGCACCTTGATGCTAGATGTCTCGTGTGTTTGGAAAAGGATGAACAAAGCTCACGTAAAAGAAAAGAGTTGAAGAGCATAGATTCCCGACGACTGAGAAGGAGCAAGGAACCTCGCGGTGGAGCGTCTGCAAGGAACCTTGCATGTTTTCCCCTGTTTTTTGCCACCTGCCCACCTATAAACAAATAAAAGAACATGAACTCTTCGCTAACCACTAGAAACAGTACATCAGGATGCTAAGTTGAAGATGTTTTATACTCCCTTCGTTCCCAAATATAAGTCTTTTTAGAAATTTAAATAAGGGACTACATACGAAACAAAATGAGTGAATCTACACTCTAAAATATGTCTACATACATCCTTATGTTGTAGTCTATTTGAAATGGCTAGAAAGACTTATATTTAGGAACGGAGGGAGTAGTTTATATTGATAACCACGCATCAAGCCACGCATGTACAGGATGCATGCAGCCACGCATGTAATCAAGCCAACGCACTAACTCCAACCGATCCAACTCATGCACATACGCGCACAGCATGGAGCACACAACGCACGTACACAACACGTGCATGCACACATGCTCGGTCGCAGAATGCACGTGAATAACACATGCATGCGCGCACACTCGGCTGCATGGAGGCATGCGCCATATGCGGTGACGTCCGGTTCGTCGTGCTATGGCGAAGCTCGCACGCAACGACGCCTACGCATCTCTTGCAGCACCTCTTTGCCGTCGTTGCTCAACGACTAGTCGGAGACGAAGACGACCGCAGCCTCGGCCTTAGAGCTAGCACCGATGGAAAACACACGCACGCTGCATGCACACGAGTACGTACGGAGTTCCCATGACGTGGTACGTCCCCAGATGCCTCTACTCCTTCTGCGTACATTGTCTATCAAGGCGGCTGCATGCTAATGATGATGTGGGTGAGATCTTCTAGGACTTAGATGATGACGACGAAAATTATGAGACACAAGGTGACGTACACCATCAAGGTCCACGGTCAAGGGGGTGCTAGTAAGTGCTTAGATGTGCTTAGATGAGGTGCTAAGTGCATTAAATGGCTTAGTAACTCAAGTCTTCAATGCATAGGTGCTTAGTTTATTGGTGCCACATCATATTTTATGCCTACGTGGCAGGCTTAGCAGCTATACATGGTGGAGTACTGGGAGAGGCCAAGGCTGGTCATAGTGGGGAGTAACTTATACTGTAACATATTACTATGTTACTCTAAACATCTCTATAAACCGGAAAGAAGGGAGTAGTAACATAGACTAGTGTCATATGCAGAGTATGGGAGCACATGATATTTCCCCGTCCGGACCGATCCCAAGTTGGCTTCTCACCTTCTTGGCCCAACAAAAATGTTGGAGAATGTTGCATAAAATAAAAAATTTCCTACGTTCACCAAGATCAATCTAGGAGTTCATCCAGCAACGAGAGAGAGGAGTGCATCTACATACCCTTGTAGATTGCGAGTGGAAGCGTTCAAGAGAACGGGGTTGAGGGAGTCGTACTCGTCGTGATCCAAATCACCGGAGATCCTAGCGCCGAACGGATGGCACCTCCGCGTTCAACACACGTACGGTCAGCCTGACGTCTCCTCCTTCTTGATCCAGCAAGGGGGAAGGAGAGGTTGATGAAGATCCGGCAGCACGACGGCGTGGTGGTGGATGCAGCATGGATCCCGGTAGGGCTTCGCCAAGCGTCTGTGGGAGGGAGAGGTGTAGCAAGGGGGAAGGGAGGCGCCAAGTGTAAGGGTGCGGCTGCCCTCCCTCCCCCCTCTTTATATAGGGTCCCCAAGGGGGGCGCCGGCCTTGGAGATGGGATCTCCAAGGGGGGGCGGCGGCCAGGGGGGAGGCTTGCCCCCCAAGGCAAGTGGAGACGCCCCCCCCCACCCTAGGGTTTCCAACCCTAGGCGCAGGGGGGCCCAAGGGGGGGCGCACCAGCCCACCAGGGGCTGGTCCCCTCCCCACTTCAGCCCACGGGGCCCTCCGGGATAGGTGGCCCCACCCGGTGGACCCCTGGGACCCTTCCGGTGGTCCCGGTACAATACCGGTGACCCCCAAAACTTTCCCGATGGCCGAAACTGCACTTCCTATATATAGTTCTTCACCTTCGGACCATTCCGGAACTCCTCGTGACATCCAGGATCTCATCCAGGACTCCAAACAACTTTCAGGTTACTGCATATTCATATCTCTACAACCCTAGCGTCACCGAACCTTAAGTGTGTAGACCCTACGGGTTCGGGAGACATGCAGACATGACCGAGACGCCTCTCCGGTCAATAACCAACAGCAGGATCTGGATACCCATGTTGGCTCCCACATGCTCCTCGATGATCTCATCGGATGAACCACGATGTCAAGGATTCAATCAATCCCGTATACAATTCCCTTTGTCAATTGGTACGTTACTTGCCCGAGACTCGATCATCGGTATCCCAATACCTCGTTCAATCTCGTTACCGGCAAGTCACTTTACTCATACTGTAATGCATGATCCCGTGACCAGACACTTGGTCTCATTGAGCTCATTATGATGATGCATTACCGAGTGGGCCCAGAGATACCTCTCCGTCATACGGAGTGACAAATCCCAGTCTCGATTCGTGCCAACCCAACAGACACTTTCGGAGATACCCGTAGTGCACCTTTATAGCCACCCAGTTACGTCGTGACATTAGGCACACCCAAAGCACTCCTACGGTATCCGGGAGTTGCACAATCTCATGGTCTAAGGAAATGATACTTGACATTTGGAAAAGCTCTAGCGAAACGAACTACACAATCTTTGTGCTATGCTTAGGATTGGGTCTTGTCCATCACATCATTCTCCTAATGATGTGATCCCGTTATCAATGACATCCAATGTCCATAGTCAGGAAACCATGACTATCTGTTGATCAATGAGCTAGTCAACTAGAGGCTTACTAGGGACTTGTTGTGGTCTATGTATTCACACACGTATTACGATTTCCGGATAATACGATTATAGCATGAACAATAGACAATTATCATGAATAAAGAAATATTATAATGACCATTTTATTATTGCCTCTAGGGCATATTTCTAACAGTCTCCCACTTGCAGTAGAGTCAATAATCTAGTTACATTGTGATGTATCGAACACCCAGTGTCCTGGTGTTGATCATGTTTTGCTCTAGGGAGAGGTTTAGTCAACGGATCTGCTACATTCAAGTCCGTATGTACTTTACAAATATCTATGTCTCCATCTTGAACATTTTCACGAATGGAGTTGAAGCGACGCTTGATGTGCCTGGTCTTCTTGTGAAACCTGGGCTCCTTGGCAAGTGCAATAGCTCCAGTGTTGTCACAGAAGAGTGTAATCGGCCCCGATGCATTGGGTATGACTCCTAGGTCGGTGATGAACTCCTTCACCCAGATTGCTTCATGTGCTGCCTCCGAGGCTGTCATGTACTCCGCTTCACATGTAGATCCCGCCACGACGCTCTGCTTGCAACTGCACCAGCTTACTGCCCCACCATTCAAAATATACACGTATCCGGTTTGTGACTTCGAGTCATCCAGATCTGTGTTGAAGCTAGCGTCGACATAACCCTTTACGACGAGCTCTTCGTCACCTCCATATACGAGAAACATGTCCTTAGTCCTTTTCAGGTACTTAAGGATGTTCTTGACCGCTGTCCATTGTTCCATGCTGGGATTACTTTGGTACCTTCCTACCAAACTTACGGCAAGGTTTATATCAGGTCTGGTATAGGTCATGGCATACATGATAGACCCTATGGCTGAGGCATAGGGGACGACACTCATCTTTTCTCTATCTTCTGCCGTGGTCGGGCATTGAGCTGAGCTCAATTTCACACCTTGCAACACAGGCAATAACCCCTTCTTGGACTGATCCATATTGAACTTCTTCAATATCTTATCAAGATATGTGCTTTGTGAAAGATCTATGAGGCGTCTTGATCTATCTCTATAGATTTTGATGCCTAATATGTAAGCAGCTTCTCCAAGGTCCTTCATTGAAAAACACTTATTCAAGTAGGCCTTTATGTTGTCCAAAAGTTCTATATCATTTCCCATCAAAAGTATGTCATCCACATATAATATGAGAAATGCTACAGAGCTCCCACTCACTTTCTTGTAGACGCAGGCTTCTCCATAAGTCTGCATAAACCCAAACGCTTTAATCATCTCATTAAAGTGAATGTTCCAACTCCGAGATGCTTGCACCAGCCCATAGATGGAGCGCTAGAGCTTGCATACCTTGTTAGCATTCTTAGGGCCGACAAAACCTTCCGGCTGCATCATATACAGTTCTTCCTTAAGGTGACCGTTAAGGAATGCCGTTTTGACGTCCATTTGCCATATCTCATAATCATAGTATGCGGCAATTGCTAACATGATTTGGACGGACTTCAGCTTTGCTACGGGAGAGAATGTCTCATCATAGTCAATCCCTTGAACTTGTCGATAACCCTTAGCGACAAGTCGAGCTTTATATATGGTAACATTACCATCCGCGTCCGTCTTCTTCTTAAAGATCCATTTGTTTTCTATTGCTCGCCGATCATCGGGCAAGTCTGTCAAAGTCCACACTATGTTTTCATACATGGATCCTATCTCGGATTGCATGGCTTCAAGCCATTTGGAATCTGGGCCCGCCATTGCTTCTTCATAGTTCGAAGATTCACCGTTGTCTAACAACATGATTTCTAAGACAGGGTTGTCATACCACTCTGGTGCGGAACGTGTCCTTGTGGACCTTCAAAGTTCAGTAAGAGCTTGATCCGAAGTATCTTGATCATCATAATTAACCTCCTCTCTTGTCGGTGCAGGCACCACAGGAACATCTTCCTGAGCTGCGTTACTTACCAATTCAAGAGGTAGTACTTCAGCAAGTTCCACTTTCCTCCCACTTAATTCTTTCGACTTTCTCCAGAAAGGACCCGATCTTGGCAACAAAGATCTTGCCCTCGAATCTTAAGTAGAAAGTATACCCAATGGTTTCCTTAGGGTATCCTATGAAGACGCATTTTTCCGACTTGGGTTCGAGCTTCTCAGGTTGAAGTTTCTTGACATAAGCATCGCATCCCCAAACTTTTAGAAATGACGGCTTAGGTTTCTTCCCAAACCATAATTCATACGGTGTCGTCTCAACGGATTTAGACGGTGCCCTATTTAAAGTGAATGTAGCTGTCTCTAGAGCGTATCCCCAAGATGATAGTGGTAAATCGGTAAGTGACATCATAGATCGCACCATATCCAATAGAGTGCGATTACAACATTCGGACACACCATTTCGCTGAGGTGTTCCAGGCGGCGTGAGTTGTGAAACGATTCCACATTTCCTTGAGTGCGTACCAAATTCGTGACTTAAATATTCACCCCCACGATCTGATCGTAAGAACTTTATCTTTCGGTCACGTTGATTCTCTACCTCATTCTGAAATTCCTTGAACTTTTCAAAGGTCTCATACTTGTGTTTCATCAAGTAGACATACCCATATCTACTCAAGTCATCAGTGAGAGTGAGAACATAACGATATCCTCCGCGAGCCTCAACGCTCATTGGACCGCACACATCAGTTTGTATGATTTCCAATAAGTTGGTTGCTCCCTCCATTGTTCCGGAGAACGGAGTCTTGGTCATCATGCCCATGAGGCATGGCTCGCATGTGTCAAACGATTCATAATCCAGAGACTCTAAAAGTCCATCAGCATGGAGCTTCTTCATGCGCTTGACACCAATGTGACCAAGGCGGCAGTGCCACAAGTATGTGGGACTATCATAATCAACTTTACATCTTTTAGTATTCACACTATGAATATGTGTAACATTACGCTCGAGATTCATTAAGAATAAACCATTCACCAGCGGGGCATGACCATAAAACATATCACTCATATAAATAGAACAACCATTATTCTCGGATTTAAATGAGTAGCCATGTAACGCCCCGGATTCGATGCGCCAGGTGTCTGCCAGTTATTCGCCGTCGTTGCCATGTCTTTTGCTTGCGTGTTGCACTTTGCCATGTCATCATATGCATTTCATATCATGTCATCATGTGCATTTCATTTTGCATACGTGTTCGTCTCATGCATCCGAGCTTTTTCCCCGTTGTCCGTTTTGCAATCCGGCGCTCCTATGCCCTCCGGTGTCCCCCTTTTGTCTCCTGTTGTGAGCGGGTATTAAACTTTCTCGGAATGGCCCGAGGTTTGCCAAGCGGCCTTGGTATAGCACCGGTAGACCGCCTGTCAAATTTCATGCCATTTGGAGGTCGTTTGATACTCCAACGCTTAACCGGGTAACCGTAAAGCCCTCTTTGAGTTGCAGCCCAACACCCCTTCCAAAGTGGCCCAAAACCCATCTAACTCCCCTCCATGCTCTCGGTCGTTCGATCACGATCGCGTGGCCGAAAACCGCTCCTCATTTGGACTCTCCTAGCTCCCTCTACCTATATAAACACCTCCCCCGTCCAAATCCGGATCCCGAAACCCTAAAATCGTCCTCCGCCGCCACCGGACACGTCCGGCCTCGCCGGACGCGTCCGCGCCGCCGCCCGCAGTCAAT
>NC_041383.1:528252787-528260834 GCF_002162155.2 Triticum dicoccoides
GCCGGTGGCCGCCGCCGCCCCCGCGCCGGCGAGCGCCTCCAGCGCCGCCTCCCCGTCGGCCGCGGCCTCCTCTGGCCTCCTCCTCTGCAGCTCCGGCGAGCCTCTGCCCACCTCGGCTTCCGCGCGCCCAGATCCAGATCGAATCTGAGAAACCCTAAGGTTGACCCCCAAATTCGTCTAAGTCCCAGGATTTTTGCATTAACATGCTATGTTCATCGCATCACATCTCCGCATCCGTAGCTCCGTTTCATGCGTGTAATATGTCGGATTGTTCGTCTCGACGAGTACTTCATTTCATTCCATTGCATCATTTTCATTCGAGCTCATCTTGATGCCCGAAATGCTGTTGGAAGAGTGCATGCTGATGTTAATCTGCTGAAACTGTTATAACTTGTTGTTTTATCATTTTTGCCATGATTGATGTGTACATCCTATGAGGTTGATGTCTACATGAATGTTGATCTATGCCATGCCATCTTTCCAGGGATGCCAACCATGTATTTTTGTAACTTGTGTAGTGAGTGCATTGAGCTTGTTAAGTAGGGTAGTTGCTGTTGCTGTTTTCCTGACACATTCTGTTATATTTTGTTGCTATGTTAACATGCTTCTACTAATCATTCTATGCATAATCTGGAGATGTCCTATAAACATGTTTTGATCTACATGTCTTGCTCTATCCATTCATGCCCTTACTTGCAATTATAGCCTGCTGGAACATGTTGTAATCGTGCTCTAAAGTTGCTTGAAAATGTTGTTGTCAGCCTGTTAACATTAAGTTCACTTGTTCCCATGTGTTTTCCTAGTGATCCATGCACCCTATGACCTTGCTCTTGCCATGCTTAGCTTCATAAACATGTCTTATTACTGTTGGTTGCCTTGCCATGCCATGTATTGCTCTGTGGTGAGTGGTTCAAGCTCACGAACATGCCTACTTATTGTTGTTCCTGCCATGTATGAATCTGTAATATAACTTGCCATGTTTACATGGGTGCCATCATATTTTCTGATCCTTTTTGTCTTATGGTTAGTAAGGGACTTTTGATCTATGCAATTAGTAGATTCATGCCATGCCTTTGTTTGCCATGATATATTCCTGTAACATGTTGTTTGATAGCTCTAAACATTGCAACCTGATGTTATTTCTGCTAAAGTCTGAAACTGTTATTATTTGCAATCTTACCATGTGTTTTGGAGCATGTTCTAGTGATTTCTGGAGATAGCTCAGTGTTCATGTTTTGTTATGCTTTACCAGTACTTCATGCCCATGCCTTTTGTTATTATGTTGGGGTGTTGTAGCATATTGTTTTGATGCTTGTAAGATGCCTAGTTGCTGTTATGGACAGATTGTTGCTATGACTTGTATAGTGTGTGTGTGTGTTGCCCCGTTGCTCCGTTTTGAGTGTGCTCTATACGAAAGTTGCTTGATTTGGCATGTAGCTTCACATTACCATGTTGCATCCTTGTTTTGGTGTGTTTGCTTGATGTTTGTATGCATTTTGCATCAATGCCATGTTTAACTTATTTTGCTCATATCTTCTAGGCCGTAGCTCCGAATCTAATGAACTTTATATGTAACTTGACTAGAATTTCGTGTAGATCCTCATGGTGCATCTTAACTTGCTGTTTAACAACTTGAACATAAGGTTTATTCAGTTCTGGACCAATTTTGAAAATTTCATATGAGGACTTACCGGAATTGTTATATGTTGTTCCCGGCCTCATTTAAACTTGCCTTGATGTGTTGTTCTTGTTTGCATCTTCTCTTGCCATGAATAGCTTCATGTAGCTCGGTCATGCATCATGCTTGTTGTGCATCATGTCTTGTCCATGTGTGGTGTGTTTACTATGTTGTGTGCTTCTTCTTGTTAGTTCCTGTTTCGTTGCGATCGTGAGGATTCGTTCGTCTACGATTGGTTCGGCTTCATCCGTTCGTCTTCTTCATGGACTCGTTCTTCTTCCTTGCGGGATTTCAGGCAAGATGACCGCTACCCTGGATCTCACTACTATCATTGCTATGCTAGTTGCTTCGTTCTATCGCTATGCTGCGCTACCTATTACCTGTTTATCAAGCCATCCCATATTGCCATGAACCTCTAACCTTTGACACCTTTCCTATGCAAACCGTTGTTTGGCTATGTTACCGCTTTGCTCAGCCCCTCTTATAGCGTTGCTAGTTGCAGGTGAAGTTGAAGATTTCTCCATGGTGGACAGGATTTTGGTTGGGATATCACAATATCTCTTATATTATTAATGCATCTATATACTTGGTAAAGGGTGGAAGGCTCGGCCTTATGCCTGGTGTTTTGTTCCACTCTTGCCGCCCTAGTTTCCGTCATACCGGTGTTATGTTCCCGGATTTTGCGTTCCTAACGCGGTCGGGTGATTTATGGGACCCCCCTGACAGTTCGCTTTGAATAAAACTTGTCCAGCAAGGCCCAACATTGACTTTTACCATTTGCCTCACCACCACCTACTTTTTCCCTTGGGAGTCGCTCTCTCGAGGGTCATCTTTATTTTAGCCCCCCCCCCCGGGCCAGTGCTTGTCTAAGTGCTGGTCTAAACCGGGCAGACTGCGGGGCCCCCTCGGGGCAACTCGAGGTCTGGTTTTACTCGTAGGCTGACCTATCCGGTGTTGCCCTGAGAACGAGATATGTGCAGCTCCTATCGGGATTGTCGGCGCATCGGGCGGCTTTGCTGGTCTTGTTTTACCATTGTCGAAATGTCTTGATGTATCGGGATACCGAGTCTGATCGGAGTGTCTCGGGTGAAGGTCTATTCCTTCGTTGATCGCGAGAGCTTGTCATGGGCTAAGTTGGGACACCCCTGCAGGGTTTAAACTTTCGAGAGCCGTGCCCGCGGTTATGTGGCAGATGGGAATTTGTTAATGTCCGGTTGTAGATAACTTGACACCAGATCCGAATGAAAACGCATCAACCGCATGTGTAGCCGTGATGGTCTCTTCTCGGTGGAGTCCGGGAAGTGAACACGGTTTCTGTGTTATGTTTGACGTAACTAGGTGTTCGGGATCACCTCTTGATCATTGCTAGCTTCACGACCGTTCCGCTTGTTTCTCTTCTCGCTCTCATTTGCGTATGTTAGCCACCATACTTGCTTAGTCGTTGCTGCAACCTCACCACTTTACCCCTTCCTTTCCCATTAAGCTTTGCTAGTCTTGATACCCATGGTAATGGGATTGCTGAGTCCTCGTGGCTCACCAAATACTTCCAAAACCAGTTTGCAGGTGCCTATGTTACCGAGCAGGTGACGCAACCAAGCTCAAGGAGGAGCTCGATGAAGATCTTGCCCTTTGTGTTGTTTCGTTCTAGTTGATCAGTAGTGGAGCCCAGTTGGGGTCGATCGGGGACCTTTGTCGCATTTGGGGTTCTTCTTTTATTTTGGTTCCGTAGTCGGACCTTGATTGTATCTGGATGATGTAATGCTTTATTCATGTATTTGTGTGAAGTGGCGATTGTAAGCCAACTATGTATCTCTTTCCCTTATGTATTACATGGGTTGTGTGAAGATTACCTCACTTGCGACATTGCCTTCAATGCGGTTATGCCTTTAAGTCGTGCTTCGACACGTGGGAGATATAGCCGCATCGAGGGTGTTATAAGTTGGTAATCAGAGCCTTCCCCGACCTTAGGAGCCCCACTGCTTGATCGTTTTTAGCGGCCGAGTTGTGTCTAGAAAAAAATGTTTTGAGTCATTTAGGATTATATATATCGGAGAGTTAGGAATTCTTTTTACTCCTCAGTCCCTTCGTCGCTCTGGTGAGGTCTCCTGACGTAGAGTTTTGACTCTTCTCTTCTCAAATTTCACTAAAAAAAAATTTAGGATCACGCGGGTATCTTGGAATCATTCCGATGGTTTTTTGATGAGAACATTGTCTTGGTGCCTCCTGTCAGGGGTTTAGTGGAAGTGTCCCGGGGAGTTGAGCTCTGAGGTGTTGTCGTCATAATTTTATCGTTGCAGTTCTGGAATACCTGAGTTTAGTACGCCGACATCGAAAATCTCTTTTATGCAGTTGTTAGTGAGATAACCCCGATAACCCAGTACTAAGGTGAGTACGGGAGTATTGCCATGACTCGTATAACGGATGCTTTTCGAAGGTTGAGGTACACGATTTCCGAAGGTTTCTTGGTTATGTGTTGACGGATGGATACAGCTTGGATGTAGGTATTGTTAGTTTGGGTGAGATATATTGCTTCCCCTGTATCCCCAACACCAGATTGCATAACCAGAAAGTTTCGGGAGTTTTATAGGTGGGAATTCAAGTAGCTCCTAGAATATCTTTCCGACAGATGCATGATATGGGATTGGGTAAATCTCTATCATATGTATTTGTTCCGGCTTTTTCTGCAAGCCAAATCCTTTGTTTTATTTTATTTATGGTATTCGAGTTGCTTCGAAGTCAAATTTTGAATCCATACCTTTCCTAAACGGTGTTCTCATATTGCTATGTGAATACTAATCCTTCTTGATCATCGAGGTCGTCATGTTAATCCTTTTCAACCGGCGTGTTTCTCTTCAAGTGGATCAGATCACTTCAACTTCAGCAAGACCAATTATCATTTCTTCTCAACGGTGTTTGTTTCATCCGTCCCTAGTTGCCTTTGTTTTCCCGCCCTCCCACCCTTTTTCTTCAAGGACACAGATTTCTTAATCAAGTATCCATTTATTCATGTGAAGTCTCTTCATTCTTTTCTTTCAATGTTCTTATCCGGTGATTTCCCATGAAGATGCTCAACAGTTTCAAGTTCATCATCCTTCATTGTTGTTTCTTCTTTGGTGGATTTAATTCAAGCTTTCGATATTCATCATATTCCTTTCCTCGTTTCAAATGCTTTCCCATGCCGGCGCACCTCTCAATCGCTCACTTCTCGCTATTCATTTTTTCCTGAAGTGCTCAAGATATCTCCGAAGATTTGTGTTTCCATTCTTAATCCGTTCAAGCCATTTGGAGATTGTTATCTCATTCAAGCCATTTAATTCAACCGGTGCAATCTCTCTTTAATATCATTCTCAACGGTGTTTTCTTTTGAGTGGGCCCTAACCCACAGGTCTTTTCCCAGGATCTTACCTGACTCTTCTAATTATTCCGGAGTTATTCTTAAATGCTTTTCAAGTGTGACATAAGAATGGATTCCATCAGTCACATGCCTTCTCCAAGATTGTTTTCAAATTATTTTCATCTTTGGCTCAACCTTTCCTCTTTTAATTCTCCCGGAGTATCTCAACAATTCATGGTGGTTATCATCATCATTCTCAACATTTGAAGACCGAAGAAGGATTTCTCTTAAATCTTGGTCCATTCTCTTGAATATTCATGGTTCTAGCTTCATGCTATCCTCATAATTGTTTTCGATTGTGAGAATTCTTTTCAACCGTCTGACGCATTTCAAGGGTTGCTTCCTTTCTCGATCATCTGAAGGTCATCATGCCATAATTCTTCATTCTCAGTGTGTAGCTATCGTTCTCCAAATCTTATCAATGATTCGTTCAAATATCCTCTAATCAGTTCATGTTCTCTTTGTTCTCATGTATCTAAATCCCCTCAAGTATCTTCATTCTTTCCGGTGAATTGTGCCTTTGCTATTTTCATTTCCAAGTCTTACAGTGGTTCGTTCAAGATTTCACTTCCTTTGTTATCATTTTAATTCACTCATTGTTTCCAAATCCCATCGGTGGTTCCTTCAGATTCTTTTCCTTTGTTATCATATCAATTCATTCGTTCTTTTCAATCCTACCGGTGGTTCATGAAGACTTTCTCAAGTTTTGTGCTATTCTCTCCTTAATCCTTTTCAAGAAGAATAAGTAGTATGCAAAATCCATTGCTTGTCGTCAATTTAATTTGATGAAGGATAATCATATAATAAATCTTATTCTTATTTCCTCGAGGTGATTCAATTATTTTCTTCCGGAGATTATTCATGATGAATAAATTCTTGTTTACAAGTGATTCATCTTTCTTTCCGGAGTTGTTCATCATATCACATTCTCGGTTCGAGATGCTTCATCTTTTCTTTTCCGGAGTTCAAAGTTTTCCGCATTATCTCGTCATGAAGCTCCATCTAAATCATTGCAAGGTACACCTTTTGTTTTCAACTTCTCTTTCTTTCCACCATCCTTTTAATACCGGAGTTTCTTCATGGTGGTTCCTCAAGGATTCTTTTCATTCTTCAGTTGTTCTTCAAGATTTCTCTCGTAGTTATGATCCGCCAAGCTATACTCTAAAAATAAACATGATGCTCAACACATGTTTTGTTTTGAGGCGTTCAAGTATTCTTTGTCTTGCATTCCGAAGTGCAATTCTTTCTACCTTATCTTTTGAGGTGGTGTTATGTCACTCTTGACAATTTCCTTCTTGTTTCATGATTCATATGTTGTCAAGAATGAGGTATTTTAAATCCATCAATCCCTTTGTTGGAGTTATCTTGGGTTATATTTCACCTAAAGCTTTCCCTAAGGATTGTTGCTATTTATGGTGCTTATAAATGACCCAAGTTCTTCTTTATCCTCCCTGTGATATAGCTTTCTCGTCTCCTTGTTCGTATCAATGAAATTCTTTTCCCGTGCTTGGCAGGTTGTCGCCTCATAATTTGAGATGCATTCCTTAAGACCATATCAAGCTTATTCTTTTCGTTGTTGGTTTTTTTCCAACAACTCCGTTCTAATCTTCTTGAAAGGATGCTTTCCAAGTTCACTTGTGACAAAAGTTGTCATTTTCTTCTCCGTCCCTTTGTCCCAACGTTCTAACTTCTATTCTTTCGTTACGGAGGCATTGTGATGTTGTGCTCTTCACCCATCACCTCGTTTTTTTAGGACCATGTTCTTTTCATGCTTATCCATTTAACCGGATTGTTGTGTTCTCATTCATGTTCTTTCATCTTGTCAAGTTTTGCCTCTCTTGCCAACCTGAGTGCTGTCTGAAATCCTTCTCACCCATTATGCCATTCTTTCAATAGTTCCGGAGGCAGTGTGTTGTTGATTTCATCAAGTATCTTCCCATCTTCTCAAGTTCATGTTATATTCCTTCCATGTTCAATCGGAGTGCTGCCCGAATTCTTCCTCTCTCATCTTGTTTTAACCGGAGTGGTTTCGAATTCTATCTTGTCCAACAAACTCTAGATTCGTGTCTTTGCAACCGTCAAGTTCTCGTAATGTTCCTTGTTCCTCTTTTCTAACGGATTGTTTGCAATCTCGTTCATCTCTGTTGTACTCTTTCTTTTAAATTGCTCAACCTCTCAGGATTTGTGGTTTCACTCATTTCTCGAAGAAGCAACTTAGTTTTACCTCTTATCTTCCTCTTCCTTTTCCCTCCGGTGCCATCCTAGATCTCGGGACGAGATCCTCTCGTAGTGGTGGAGTGTTGTAACGCCCCGGATTTGATGCGCCAGGTGTCTGTCAGTTATTCGCTGTCGTTGACATGTCTTTTGCTTGCGTGTTGCACTTTGCCATGTCATCATATGCATTTCATATCATGTCATCATGTGCATTTCATTTTGTATACGTGTTCGTCTCATGCATCCGAGCTTTTTCCCCGTTGTCCGTTTTGCAATCCGGCGCTCCTATGCCCTCCGGTGTCCCCCTTTTGTCTCCTGTTGTGAGTGGGTATTAAAATTTCTCGGAATGGCCCGAGCTTTGCCAAGCGGCCTTGGTATAGCACCGGTAGACCGCCTGTCAAAATTCGTGCCATTTGGAGGTCGTTTGATACTCCAACGGTTAACCGGGTAACCGTAAAGCCCTCTTTGAGTTGCAGCCCAACACCCCTTCCAAAGTGGCCCAAAACCCATCTAACTCCCCTCCATGCTCTCGGTCGTTCGATCACGATCGCGTGACCGAAAACCGCTCCTCATTTGGACTCTCCTAGCTCCCTTTACCTATATAAACACCTCCCCCGTCCAAATCCGGATCCCGAAACCCTAAAATCGTCCTCCGCCGCCACCGGACACGTCCGGCCTCGCCGGACGCGTCCGCGCCGCCGCCCGCAGTCAATCGGAGGCCGCCACATGGGCCTCCCCGCCGCCAGCCGCCGCCGGCCCGC
>NC_041383.1:528261735-528269711 GCF_002162155.2 Triticum dicoccoides
CCGCCCCCGCGCCGGCGAGCGCCTCCAGCGCCCCCTCCCCGCCGGCCGCGGCCTCCTCCGGCCTCCTCCTCTGTAGCTCCGGCGAGCCGCTGCCTGCCTCGGCTTCCGCGCGCCCGGATCCAGATCGGATCTAAGAAACCCTAAGGTTGACCTCCAAATTCGTCTAAGTCCCAGGATTTTTGCATTAACATGCTATGTTCATCGCATCACATCTCTGCATCCGTAGCTCTGTTTCATGCGTGTAATATGTCAAATTGTTCGTCTCGACGAGTACTTCATTTCATTCCATTGCATCAATTTCATTTGAGGTCATCTTGATGCCCGAAATGCTGTTGGAAGAGTCCATGTTGATGTTAATCTGCTGAAACTGTTATAACTTGCTGTTTTATCATTTTTGCCATGATTGATGTGTGCATCCTATGAGGTTGATGTCTACATGAATGTTGATCTATGCCATGCCATCTTTCCAGGGGTGCCAACCATGTATTTTTGTGACTTGTGTAGTGAGTGCATTGAGCTTGTTAAGTAGGGTAGTTGCTGTTGCTGTTTTCCTGACAGATTCTGTTATATTTTGTTGCTATGTTAACATGCTTCTACTAATCATTCTATGCATAATCTGGAGATGTCCTATAAACATGTTTTGATCTACATGTCTTGCTCTATCCATTCATGCCCTTAGTTGCAATTATAGCCTGCTGGAACATGTTGTAATCGTGCTCTAAAGTTGCTTGAAAATGTTGCTGTCAGCCTGTTAACATTAAGTTCACTTGTTCCCATGTGTTTTCCTAGTGATCCATGCACCCTATGACCTTGCTCTTGCCATGCTTAGCTTCATAAACATGTCTTATTACTGTTGGTTGCCTTGCCATGCCATGTATTGCTCTGTGGTGAGTGGTTCAAGCTCACGAACATGCCTACTTATTGTTGTTCCTGCCATGTATGAATCTGTAATATAACTTGCCATGTTTACATGGGTGCCATCATATTTTCTGATCCTTTTTGGCTTATGGTCAGTAAGGGACTTTTGATCTATGCAATTAGTAGATTCATGCCATGCCTTTTTTTGCCATGATATGTTCCTGTAACATGTTGTTTGATAGCTCTAAACATTGCAACCTGATGTTATTTTTGCTAAAGTCTAAAACTGTTATTATTTGCAATCTTACCATGTGTTTTGGAGCATGTTCTAGTGATTTCTGGAGATAGCTCAGTGTTCATGTTTTGTTATGCTTTACGAGTACTTCATGCCCATGCCTTTTGTTATTATGTTGGGGTGCTGTAGCATATTGTTTTGATGCTTGTAAGATGCCTAGTTGCTGTTATGGACAGATTGTTGCTATGACTTGTATAGTGTGTGTGTGTTGCCCCGTTGCTCCGTTTTGAGTGTGCTCTATATGAAAGTTGCTTGATTTGGCATGTAGCTTCATATTACCATGTTGCATCCTTGTTTTGGTGTGTTTGCTTGATGTTTGTATGCATTTTGCATCAATGCCATGTTTAACTTGTTTTGCTCATATCTTCTAGGCCGTAGCTCCGAATCTAATGAACTTTATATGTAACTTGACTAGAATTTCGTGTAGATCCTCGTGGTGCATCTTAACTTGCTATTTAACAACTTGAACATAAGGTTTATTCAGTTCTGGACCAATTTTGAAAATTTCATATGAGGACTTACCGGAATTGTTATATGTTGTTCCCGGCCTCATTTAAACTTGCCTTGATGTGTTGTTCTTGTTTGCATCTTCTCTTGCCATGAATAGCTTCATGTAGCTCGGTCATGCATCATGCTTGTTGTGCATCATGTCTTGTCCATGTGTGGTGTGTTTACTATGTTGTGTGCTTCTTCTTGTTAGTTCCTGTTTCGTTGCGATCGTGAGGATTCGTTCGTCTACGATTGGTTCGGCTTCATCCGTTCGTCTTCTTCATGGACTCGTTCTTCTTCCTTGCGGGATTTCAGGCAAGATGACCGCTACCCTGGATCTCACTACTATCATTGCTATGCTAGTTGCTTCGTTCTATCGCTATGCTGCGCTACCTATTACCTGTTTATCAAGCCATCCCATATTGCCATGAACCTCTAACCTTTGACACATTTCCTATGCAAACTGTTGTTTGGCTATGTTACCGCTTTGCTCAGCCCCTCTTATAGCGTTGCTAGTTGCAGGTGAAGTTGAAGATTTCTCCATGGTGGACAGGATTTTGGTTGGGATATCACAATATCTCTTATATTATTAATGCATCTATATACTTGGTAAAGGGTGGAAGGCTCGGCCTTATGCCTGGTGTTTTGTTCCACTCTTGCCGCCCTAGTTTCCGTCATACCGGTGTTATGTTCCCGGATTTTGCGTTCCTAACGCGGTCGGGTGATTTATGGGACCCCCCTGACAGTTCGCTTTGAATAAAACTTGTCCAGCAAGGCCCAACATTGACTTTTACCATTTGCCTCACCACCACCTACTTTTTCCCTTGGGAGTCGCTCTCTCGAGGGTCATCTTTATTTTAGCCCCCCCCCCGGGCCAGTGCTTGTCTAAGTGCTGGTCTAAACCGGGCAGACTGCGGGGCCCCCTCGGGGCAACTCGAGGTCTGGTTTTACTCGTAGGCTGACCTATCCGGTGTTGCCCTGAGAACGAGATATGTGCAGCTCCTATCGGGATTGTCGGCGCATTGGGCGGCTTTGCTGGTCTTGTTTTACCATTGTCGAAATGTCTTGATGTACCGGGATACCGAGTCTGATCGGAGTGTCTCGGGTGAAGGTCTATTCCTTCGTTGATCGCGAGAGCTTGTCATGGGCTAAGTTGGGACACCCCTGTAGGGTTTAAACTTTCGAGAGCCGTGCCCGCGGTTATGTGGCAGATGGGAATTTGTTAATGTCCGGTTGTAGATAACTTGACACCAGATCCGAATGAAAACGCATCAACCGCATGTGTAGCCGTGATGGTCTCTTCTCGGCGGAGTCCGGGAAGTGAACACGGTTTCTGTGTTACGTTTGACGTAAGTAGGTGTTCAGGATCACCTCTTAATCATTGCTAGCTTCACGACCGTTCCGCTTGTTTCTCTTCTCGCTCTCATTTGCGTATGTTAGCCACCATACTTGCTTAGTCGCTGCTGCAACCTCACCACTTTACCCCTTCCTTTCCCATTAAGCTTTGCTAGTCTTGATACCCATGGTAATGGGATTGCTCCTCGTGGCTCACCAGATACTTCCAAAACCAGTTTGCAGGTGCCTATGTTACCGAGCAGGTGACGCAACCAAGCTCAAGGAGGAGCTCGATGAAGATCTTGCCCTTTGTGTTGTTTCGTTCTAGTTTATCAGTAGTGGAGCCCAGTTGGGGTCGATCGGGTACCTTTGTCGCATTTGGGGTTCTTCTTTTATTTTGGTTCCGTAGTCGGACCTTGATTGTATATGGATGATGTAATGCTTTATTCATGTATTTGTGTGAAGTGGCGATTGTAAGCCAACTATGTATCTCTTTCCCTTATGTATTACATGGGTTGTGTGAAGATTACCTCACTTGCGACATTGCCTTCAATGCGGTTATGCCTTTAAGTCGTGCTTCGACACGTGGGAGATATAGCCGCATCGAGGGTGTTATAAGTTGGTAATCAGAGCCTTCCCCGACCTTAGGAGCCCCACTGCTTGATCGTTTTTAGCGGCCGAGTTGTGTCTAGAAAAAAATGTTTTGAGTCATTTAGGATTATATATATCGGAGAGTTAGGAATTCTTTTTACTCCTCAGTCCCTTCGTCGCTCTGGTGAGGTCTCCTGACGTAGAGTTTTGACTCTTCTCTTCTCAAATTTCACTAAAAAAAATTTTAGGATCACGCGGGTATCTTGGAATCATTCCGATGGTTTTTTGATGAGAACATTGTCTTGGTGCCTCCTGTCAGGGGTTTAGTGGAAGTGTCCCGGGGAGTTGAGCTCTGAGGTGTTGTCGTCATAATTTTATCGTTGCAGTTCTGGAATACCTGAGTTTAGTACGCCGACATCGAAAATCTCTTTTATGCAGTTGTTGGTGAGATAACCCCGATAACCCAGTACTGAGGTGAGTACGGGAGTATTGCCATGACTCGTATAACGGATGCTTTTCGAAGGTTGAGGTACACGATTTCCGAAGGTTTCTTGGTTATGTGTTGACAGATGGATACAGCTTGGATGTAGGTATTGTTAGTTTGGGTGAGATATATTGCTTCCCCTGTATCCCCAACACCAGATTGCATAACCAGAAAGTTTCGGGAGTTTTATAGGTGGGAATTCAAGTAGCTCCTAGAATATCTTTCCGACAGATGCATGATATGGGATTGGGTAAATCTCTATCATATGTATTTGTTCCGGCTTTTTCTGCAAGCCAAATCCTTTGTTTTATTTTATTTATGGTATTCGAGTTGCTTCGAAGTCAAATGTTGAATCCATACCTTTCCTAAACGGTGTTCTCATATTGCTATGTGAATACTAATCCTTCTTGATCATCGAGGTCGTCATGTTAATCCTTTTCAACCGGCGTGTTTCTCTTCAAGTGGATCAGATCACTTCAACTTCAGCAAGACCAATTATCATTTCTTCTCAACGGTGTTTGTTTCATCCGTCCCTAGTTGCCTTTGTTTTCCCGCCCTCCCACCCTTTTTCTTCAAGGACACAGATTTCTTAATCAAGTATCCATTTATTCATGTGAAGTCTCTTCATTCTTTTCTTTCAATGTTCTTATCCGGTGATTTCCCATGAAGATGCTCAACAGTTTCAAGCTCATCATCCTTCATTGTTGTTTCTTCTTTGGTGGATTTAATTCAAGCTTTCGATATTCATCATATTCCTTTCCTCGTTTCAAATGCTTTCCCATGCCGGCGCACCTCTCAATCGCTCACTTCTCGCTATTCATTTTTTCCTGAAGTGCTCAAGATATCTCCGAAGATTTGTGTTTCCATTCTTAATCCGTTCAAGCCATTTGGAGATTGTTATCTCATTCAAGCCATTTAATTCAACCGGTGCAATCTCTCTTTAATATCATTCTCAACGGTGTTTTCTTTTGAGTGGGCCCTAACCCACAGGTCTTTTCCCAGGATCTTACCTGACTCTTCTAATTATTCCGGAGTTATTCTTAAATGCTTTTCAAGTGTGACATAAGAATGGATTCCATCAGTCACATGCCTTCTCCAAGATTGTTTTCAAATTATTTTCATCTTTGGCTCAACCTTTCCTCTTTTAATTCTCCCGGAGTATCTCAACAATTCATGGTGGTTATCATCATCATTCTCAACATTTGAAGACCGAAGAAGGATTTCTCTTAAATCTTGGTCCATTCTCTTGAATATTCATGGTTCTAGCTTCATGCTATCCTCATAATTGTTTTCGATTGTGAGAATTCTTTTCAACCGTCTGACGCATTTCAAGGGTTGCTTCCTTTCTCGATCATCTGAAGGTCAGCATGCCATAATTCTTCATTCTCAGTGTGTAGCTATCGTTCTCCAAATCTTATCAATGATTCGTTCAAATATCCTCTAATCAGTTCATGTTCTCTTCGTTCTCATGTATCTAAATCCCCTCAAGTATCTTCATTCTTTCCGGTGAATTGTGCCTTTGCTATTTTCATTTCCAAGTCTTACAGTGGTTCGTTCAAGATTTCACTTCCTTTGTTATCATTTTAATTCACTCATTGTTTCCAAATCCCATCGGTGGTTCCTTCAGATTCTTTTCCTTTGTTATCATATCAATTCATTCGTTCTTTTCAATCCTACCGGTGGTTCATGAAGACTTTCTCAAGTTTTGTGCTATTCTCTCCTTAATCCTTTTCAAGAAGAATAAGTAGTATGCAAAATCCATTGCTTGTCGTCAATTTAATTTGATGAAGGATAAGCATATAATAAATCTTATTCTTATTTCTTCGAGGTGATTCAATAATTTTCTTCCGGAGATTATTCATGATGAATAAATTCTTGTTTACAAGTGATTCATCTTTCTTTCTGGAGTTGTTCATCATATCACATTCTCGGTTCGAGATGCTTCATCTTTTCTTTTCCGGAGTTCAAAGTTTTCCGCGTTATCTCGTCATGAAGCTCCATCTAAATCATTGCAAGGTACACCTTTTGTTTTCAACTTCTCTTTCTTTCCACCATCCTTTTAATACCGGAGTTTCTTCATGGTGGTTCCTCAAGGATTCTTTTCATTCTTCAGTTGTTCTTCAAGATTTCTCTCGTAGTTATGATCCGCCAAGCTATACTCTAAAAATAAACATGATGCTCAACACATGTTTTGTTTTGAGGCGTTCAAGTATTCTTTGTCTTGCATTCCGAAGTGCAATTCTTTCTACCTTATCTTTTGAGGTGGTGTTATGTCACTCTTGACAATTTCCTTCTTGTTTCATGATTCATATGTTGTCAAGAATGAGGTATTTTAAATCCATCAATCCCTTTGTTGGAGTTATCTTGGGTTATATTTCACCTAAAGCTTTCCCTAAGGATTGTTGCTATTTATGGTGCTTATAAATGACCCAAGTTCTTCTTTATCCTCCCGGTGATATAGCTTTCTCGTCTCCTTGTTCGTATCAATGAAATTCTTTTCCCGTGCTTGGCAGGTTGTCGCCTCATAATTTGAGATGCATTCCTTAAGACCATATCAAGCTTATTCTTTTCGTTGTTGGTTTTTTTCCAACAACTCCGTTCTAATCTTCTTGAAAGGATGCTTTCCAAGTTCACTTGTGACAAAAGTTGTCATTTTCTTCTCCGTCCCTTTATCCCAACGTTCTAACTTCTATTCTTTCGTTACGGAGGCATTGTGATGTTGTGCTCTTCACCCATCACCTCATTTTTTAGGACCATGTTCTTTTCATGCTTATCCATTTAACCGGATTGTTGTGTTCTCATTCAAGTTCTTTCATCTTGTCAAGTTTTGCCTCTCTTGCCAACCTGAGTGCTGTCTGAAATCCTTCTCACCCATTATGCCATTCTTTCAATAGTTCCGGAGGCAGTGTGTTGTTGATTTCATCAAGTATCTTCCCATCTTCTCAAGTTCATGTTATATTCCTTCCATGTTCAATCGGAGTGCTGCCCGAATTCTTCCTCTCTCATCTTGTTTTAACCGGAGTGGTTTCGAATTCTATCTTGTCCAACAAACTCTAGATTCGTGTCTTTGCAACCGTCAAGTTCTCATAATGTTCCTTGTTCCTCTTTTCTAACGGATTGTTTGCAATCTCGTTCATCTCTGTTGTACTCTTTCTTTTAAATTGCTCAACCTCTCAGGATTTGTGGTTTCACTCATTTCTCGAAGAAGCAACTTAGTTTTACCTCTTATCTTCCTCTTCCTTTTCCCTCCGGTGCCATCCTAGATCTCGGGACGAGATCCTCTCGTAGTGGTGGAGTGTTGTAACGCCCCGGATTTGATGCGCCAGGTGTCTGCCAGTTATTCACCGTCGTTGCCATGTCTTTTGCTTGCGTGTTGCACTTTGCCATGTCATCATATGCATTTCATATCATGTCATCATGTGCATTTCATTTTGTATACGTGTTCGTCTCATGCATCCGAGCTTTTTCCCCGTTGTCCGTTTTGCAATCCGGCGCTCCTATGCCCTCCGGTGTCCCCCTTTTGTCTCCTGTTGTGAGTGGGTATTAAACTTTCTCGGAATGGCCCGAGCTTTGCCAAGCGGCCTTGGTATAGCACCGGTAGACCGCCTGTCAAATTTCGTGCCATTTGGAGGTCGTTTGATACTCCAACGGTTAACCGGGTAACCGTAAAGCCCTCTTTGAGTTGCAGCCCAACACCCCTTCCAAAGTGGCCCAAAACCCATCTAACTCCCCTCCATGCTCTCGGTCGTTCGATCACGATCGCGTGACCGAAAACCGCTCCTCATTTGGACTCTCCTAGCTCCCTTTACCTATATAAACACCTCCCCCGTCCAAATCCGGATCCCGAAACCCTAAAATCGTCCTCCGCCGCCACCGGACACGTCCGGCCTCGCCGGACGCGTCCGCGCCGCCGCCCGCAGTCAA
>NC_041383.1:528270757-528280989 GCF_002162155.2 Triticum dicoccoides
AGTGGCCGCCGCCGCCCCCGCGCCGGCGAGCGCCTCCAGCGCCCCCTCCCCGCCGGCCGCGGCCTCCTCCGGCCTCCTCCTCTGCAGCTCCGGCGAGCCGCTGCCTGCCTCGGCTTCCGCGCGCCCGGATCCAGATCGGATCTGAGAAACCCTAAGGTTGACCTCCAAATTCGTCTAAGTCCCAGGATTTTTGCATTGACATGCTATGTTCATCGCATCACATCTCTGCATCCGTAGCTTCGTTTCATGCGTGTAATATGTCAAATTGTTCGTCTCGACGAGTACTTCATTTCATTCCAGTGCATCATTTTCATTTGAGCTCATCTTGATGCCCGAAATGTTGTTGGAAGAGTCCATGTTGATGTTAATCTGCTGAAACTGTTATAACTTGCTGTTTTATCATTTTTGCCATGATTGATGTGTGCATCCTATGAGGTTGATGTCTACATGAATGTTGATCTATGCCATGCCATCTTTCCATAGGTGCAAACCATGTATTTTTGTGACGTGTGTACTGAGTGCATTGAGCTTGTTAAGTAGGGTAGTTGTTGTTGCTGTTTTCCTGACAGATTCTGTTATATTTTGTTGCTATGTTAACATGCTTCTACTAATCATTCTATGCATAATCTGGAGATGTCCTATGAACATGTTTTGATCTACATGTCTTGCTCTATCTATTCATGCCCTTGGTTGCAATTATAGCCTGCTGGAACATGTTGTAATCGTGCTCTAAAGTTGCTTGAAAATGTTGCTGTCAGCTTGTTAACATTAAGTTCACTTGTTCCCATGTGTTTTCCTAGTGATCCATGCACCCTATGACCTTGCTCTTCCCATGCTTAGCTTCATAAACATGTTTTATTACTGTTGGTTGCCTTGCCATGCCATGTTTGCTCTGTGGTGAGTGGTTCAAGCTCACGAACATGCCTACTTATTGTTGTTCCTGCCATGTATGAATCTGTAATATAACTTGCCATGTTTACATGGGTGCCATCATATTTTCTGATCCTTTTTGGCTTATGATCAGTAAGGGACTTTTGATCTATGCAATTAGTAGATTCATGCCATGCCTTTGTTTGCCATGATATGTTCCTGTAACATGTTGTTTGATAGCTCTAAACATTGCAACCTGATGTTATTTCTGCTAAAGTCTAAAACTGTTATTATTTGCAATCTTACCATGTGTTTTGGAGCATGTTCTAGTGATTTCTGGAGATAGCTCAGTGTTCATGTTTTGTTATGCTTTACCAGTACTTCATGCCCATGCCTTTTGTTATTATGTTGGGGTGCTGTAGCATATTGTTTTGATGCTTGTAAGATGCCTAGTTGCTGTTATGGACAGATTGTTGCTATGACTTGTATAGTGTGTGTGTGTTGCCCCGTTGCTCCGTTTTGAGTGTGCTCTATATGAAAGTTGCTTGATTTGGCATGTAGCTTCATATTACCATGTTGCATCCTTGTTTTGGTGTGTTTGCTTGATGTTTGTATGCATTTTGCATCAATACCATGTTTAACTTGTTTTGCTCATATCTTCTAGGCCGTAGCTCCGAATCTAATGAACTTTATATGTAACTTGACTAGAATTTCGTGTAGATCCTCGTGGTGCATCTTAACTTGCTGTTTAACAACTTGAACATAAGGTTTATTCATTTCTGGACCAATTTCGAAAATTTCATATGAGGACTTACCGGAATTGTTATATGTTGTTCCCGGCCTCATTTAAACTTGCCTTGATGTGTTGTTCTTGTTTGCATCTTCTCTTGCCATGAATAGCTTCATGTAGCTCGGTCATGCATCATGCTTGTTGTGCATCATGTCTTGTTCATGTGTGGTGTGTTTACTATGTTGTGTGCTTCTTCTTGTTAGTTCCTGTTTCGTTGCGATCGTGAGGATTCGTTCGTCTACGATTGGTTCGGCTTCATCCGTTCGTCTTCTTCATAGACTCATTCTTCTTCCTTGCGGGATTTCAGGCAAGATGACCGCTATCCTGGATCTCACTACTATCATTGCTATGCTAGTTGCTTCGTTCTATCGCTATGCTGCGCTACCTATTACCTGTTTATCAAGCCATCCCATATTGCCATGAACCTCTAACCTTTGACACCTTTCCTATGCAAACCATTGTTTGGCTATGTTACCGCTTTGCTCAGCCCCTCTTATAGCGTTGCTAGTTGTAGGTGAAGTTGAAGATTTCTCCATGGTGGACAGGATTTTGGTTGGGATATCACAATATCTCTTATATTATTAATGCATCTATATACTTGGTAAAGGGTGGAAGGCTCGGCCTTATGCCTGGTGTTTTGTTCCACTCTTGCCGCCCTAGTTTACGTCATACCGGTGTTATGTTCCTGGATTTTGCGTTCCTAACGCGGTCGGGTGATTTATGGGACCCCCCTGACAGTTCGCTTTGAATAAAACTTGTCCAGCAAGGCCCAACATTGACTTTTACCATTTGCCTCACCACCACCTACTTTTTCCCTTGGGAGTCGCTCTCTCGAGGGTCATCTTTATTTTAGCCCCCCCCCCCCGGGCCAATGCTTGTCTAAGTGCTGGTCTAAACCGGGCAGACTGCGGGGCCCCCTCGGGGCAACTCGAGGTCTGGTTTTACTCGTAGGCTGACCTATCCGGTGTTGCCCTGAGAACGAGATATGTGCAGCTCCTATCGGGATTGTCGGCGCATCGGGCGGCTTTGCTGGTCTTGTTTTACCATTGTCGAAATGTCTTGATGTACCGGGATACCGAGTCTGATCGGAGTGTCTCGGGTGAAGGTCTATTCCTTTGTTGATCGCGAGAGCTTGTCATGGGCTAAGTTGGGACACCCCTGCAGGGTTTAAACTTTCGAGAGCCGTGCCCGCGGTTATGTGGCAGATGGGAATTTGTTAATGTCCGGTTGTAGATAACTTGACACCAGATCCGAATGAAAACGCATCAACCGCGTGTGTAGCCGTGATGGTCTCTTCTCGGCGGAGTCCGGGAAGTGAACACGGTTTCTGTGTTACGTTTGACGTAAGTAGGTGTTCAGGATCACCTCTTGATCATTGCTAGCTTCACGACCGTTCCGCTTGTTTCTCTTCTCGCTCTCATTTGCGTATGTTAGCCACCATACTTGCTTAGTCGCTGCTGCAACCTCACCACTTACCCCTTCCTTTCCCATTAAGCTTTGCTAGTCTTGATACCCATGGTAATGGGATTGCTGAGTCCTCGTGGCTCACCAGATACTTCCAAAACCAGTTTGCAGGTGCCTATGTTACCGAGCAGGTGACGCAACCAAGCTCAAGGAGGAGCTCGATGAAGATCTTGCCCTTTGTGTTGTTTCGTTCTAGTTGATCAGTAGTGGAGCCCAGTTGGGGTCGATCGGGGACCTTTGTCGCATTTGGGGTTCTTCTTTTATTTTGGTTCCGTAGTCGGACCTTGATTGTATCTGGATGATGTAATGCTTTATTCATGTATTTGTGTGAAGTGGCGATTGTAAGCCAACTATGTATCTCTTTCCCTTATGTATTACATGGGTTGTGTGAAGATTACCTCACTTGCGACATTGCCTTCAATGCGGTTATGCCTTTAAGTCGTGCTTCGACACGTGGGAGATATAGCCGCATCGAGGGTGTTATAAGCCATCTCGAATTAAACGAGATCCTGATACAATGTTCATGCTCAAAGCTGGTACTAAATAACAATTATTGAGGTTCAAAACTAATCCCGTAGGTAAATGTAGAGGTAGCGTGCCGACGGCGATCACATCGACCTTGGAATCATTCCCGACGCGCATCGTCACCTCGTCCTTCGCCAGTCCGCAGCTCCTGCTTTGAGTTACAAATATGAGCAACCGCACCGGTATCAAATACCCAGGAGCTACTACGAGCACTGGTAAGGTACACATCAATTACATGTATATCACATATACCTTTGGTTTTGCCGGCCTTCTTGTCCGCTAAGTACTTTGGGCAGTTCCGCTTCCAGTGTCCGCTTCCCTTGCAATAAAAGCACTCAGTCTCAGGCTTGGGTCCATTGCTTGACTTCTTCCTGGCAACTGGCTTACCAGGCGTGGCAACTTCCTTGCCGTCCTTATTGAAGTTCTTCTTACCCTTGCCCTTCTTGAACTTAGTGGTTTTATTCACCATCAACACTTGATGTTCCTTTTTGATCTCCACCTCCGCTGATTTCAGCATTGAATATACCTCAGGAATGGTCTTTTCCATCCCCTGCATATTGAAGTTCATCACAAAGCTCTTGTAGCTTGGTGGGAGCGACTGGAGGATTCTGTCGACCACCGCGTCATCCGGGAGGTTAACTCCCAGTTGAGATAAGCGGTTGTGCAACCCAGACATTTTGAGTATGTGCTCACTGACAGAACCATTCTCCTCCATCTTACAACTATAGAACTTGTTGGAGACTTCATATCTCTCGACCCGGGCATGAGCTTGGAAAACCATTTTTAGCTCTTGGAACATCTCATATGCTCCGTGCTGCTCAAAACGCTTTTGGAGCCCTGGTTCTAAGCTGTAAAGCATGCCGCACTGAACCAGGGAGTAATCATCACTACGCGACTGCCAGGCGTTCATAATGTCTTGAGTTGCTGGGAAAACGGGTGCTTCACCTAGCGGTGCATCTAGGACATATGCTTTCTTGGCAGCTATGAGGACGATCCTCAAGTTCCGGACCCAGTCCGTATAGTTGCTGCCATCATCTTTCAGTTTGGTTTTCTCTAGGAACGCGTTGAAGTTGAGGGCAACATTAGCGTGGGCCATTTGATCTACAAGACATATTGCAAAGATTTTAGACTAAGTTCATGATAATTAAGTTCATCTAATCAAACAATGAACTCCCACTCAGATAGACATCCCTCTAGTCATCTAAGTGATCCATGATCCGAGTCAACTAGGCCGTGTCCGATCATCATGTGAGACGGACTAGTCATCATCGGTGAACATCTTCATGTTGATCGTATCTTCTATACGACTCATGTTCGACCTTTCGGTCTTCCGTGTTCCGAGGCCATGTCTATACATGCTAGGCTCGTCAAGTCAACCTAAGTGTATTGCGTGTGTAAATCTGGCTTACACCCGTTGTATTCGAACGTTAGGATCTATCACACCCGATCATCACGTGGTGCTTCGAAACAACGAACCTTCGCAGTGGTGCACAGTTAGGGGGAACACTTTTCTTGAAATTATTATGAGGGATCATCTTATTTACTACCGTCGTTCTAAGTAAACAAGATGAAAAACATGATAAACATCACATGCAATCAAATAGTGACATGATATGGCCAATATCATATTTCTCCTTTGATCTCCATCTTCAGGGCGCCAAGATCATCTTCGTCACCGGCATGACACCATGATCTCCATCATCATGATCTCCATCATCGTGTCTTCATGAAGTTGTCACGCCAACGACTACTTCTACTTCTATGGCTAATGCGTTTAGCAATAAAGTAGAGTAATTTACATGGCGTTCTTCAATGACACGCAGGTCATACAAAAAATAAAGACAACTCCTATGGCTCCTACCGGTTGTCATACTCATCGACATGCAAGTCGTGATTCCTATTACAAGAACATGATCATCTCATACATCACATATATCATTCATCACATCCTTTGGCCATATCACATCACAAAACACTTGCTGCAAAAACAAGTTAGACGTCCTCTAATTGTTGTTGCAAGTTTTTACGTGGCTTCTATAGGTGATCTAGCAAGAACGTTTTCTTACCTACGTTAAAGCCACAACGTGATTTGCCAACTTCTATTTACCCTTCATAAGGACCCTTTTCATCGAATCCGCTCCAACTAAAGTGGGAGAGACAGACACCCGCTAGCCACCTTATGCAACTAGTGCATGTCAGTCGGTGGAACCTGTCTCACGTAAGCGTACGTGTAAGGTCGGTCCGGGCCGCTTCATCCCACAATACCGCTGAAGCAAAATAAGACTACTAGTGGCAAGAAAGTTGACAACATCTACGCCCACAACAAATTGTGTTCTACTCATGCAAAGAGAACTACGCATAGACCTAGCTCATGACGCCACTGTTGGAGAACGTTGCATAAAATAAAAAATTTCCTACGTTCACCAAGATCAATCTAGGAGTTCATCCAGCAACGAGAGAGAGGAGTGCATCTACATACACTTGTAGATCGCGAGCGGAAGCGTTCAAGAGAATGGGGTTGAGGGAGTCGTACTCGTCGTGATCCAAATCACCGGAGATCCTAGCGCCGATCGGACGGCACCTCCGTGTTCAACACACGTACGGTCAACGTGACGTCTCCTCCTTCTTGATCCAGCAAGGGGGGAGGAGAGGTTGATGAAGATCCAGCAGCACGACGGCGTGGTGGTGGATGCAGTAGGGATCCCGGCAGGGCTTCGCCAAGCGTCTGTGGGAGGGAGAGGTGTAGCAAGGGGGAAGGGAGGCGCCAAGTGTAAGGGTGTGGCTGCCCTCCCTCCCCCCTCTTTATATAGGGTCCCCAAGGGGGGGCGCCGGCCCTGGAGATGGGATCTCCAAGGGGGGGCGGCGGCCAGGGGGAGGCTTGCCCCCCAAGGCAAGTGGAGGCGCCCCCCCCCCACCCTAGGGTTTCCAACCCTAGGCGCGGGGGGGCCAAGGGGGGCGCACCAGCCCACCAGGGGATGGTCCCCTCCCCACTTCAGCCCACGCGGCCCTCCGAGATAGGTGGCCCCACCCGGTGGACCCCCAGGACCCTTCCGGTGGTCCCGGTACAATACCGGTGACCCCCGAAACTTTCCCGATGGCCGAAACTGCACTTCCTATATATAATTCTTCACCTTCGGACCATTCCGGAACTCCTCGTGACGTCCAGGATCTCATCCGGGACTCCGAACAATTTTCGGGTTACTACATATTCATATCTCTACAACCCTAGCGTCACCGAACCTTAAGTGTGTAGACCCTACGGGTTCGGGAGACATGCAGACATGACCGAGATGCCTCTCCGGTCAATAACCAACAACGGGATCTGGATACCCATGTTGGCTCCCACATGCTCCTCAATGATCTCATCGGATGAACCACGATGTCGAGGATTCAATCAATCCCGTATACAATTCCCTTTGTCAATTGGTACGTTACTTGCCCGAGACTCGATCATCGGTATCCCAATACCTCGTTCAGTCTCGTTACCGGCAAGTCACTTTACTCGTACCATAATGCATGATCTCGTGACCAGACACTTGGTCACATTGAGCTCATTATGATGATGCATTACCGAGTGGGCCCAGAGATACCTCTCCGTCATACGGAGTGACAAATCCCAGTCTCGATTCGTGCCAACCCAACAGACACTTTCGGAGATACCCGTAGTGCACCTTTATATCCACCCAGTTACGTTGTGACGTTTGGCACACCCAAAGCACTCATACGGTATCCGGGAGTTGCACAATCTCATGGTCTAAGGAAATGATACTTGACATTTGGAAAAGCTCTAGCGAAACGAACTACACGATCTTTGTGCTATGCTTAGGATTGGGTCTTGTCCATCACATCATTCTCCTAATGACGTGATCCCGTTATCAATGACATCCAATGTCCATAGTCAGGAAACCATGACTATCTGTTGATCAATGAGCTAGTCAACTAGAGGCTTACTAGGGACTTGTTGTGGTCTATGTATTCACACACGTATTATGATTTCCGGATAATACGATTATAGCATGAACAATAGACAATTATCATGAATAAAGAAATATCATAATAACCATTTTATTATTGCCTCTAGGGCATATTTCCAACAAAAAAACCCTCCCCCCTCCCGCGCGTGCTTCCCACCCGGCGTCAGCTGAGCCCGCCGCTCCACATTGATGGCAAGTCAGGGCGACGCGACCTCTCACTGCTTCCGCCATTGAAACGGCACGCCGACCGAGGGCACCGCCTGCTGCATGCCCGGCATTTCAGACTACACAATGGAGAGTAACCTTAGAACAAGTACTATAATTAGATGACATAAGCAGGCTATAAGGATTTAAATATAGTATTTGTGCTTAGTTGAAGGAGAGAGAAGAGAAGCGGATTGTAATAAACGTGTAGCCAGTTGTACTCCAACATACTTTGTGAGACAAAAGTTGGGGCCATTATTAATGATATAGTATTTATACTAAAGGGACTAACGGACGCCTTAATTACTACGTTTTTTTGAGACAAACCTTGGTGGGGCTATTATTGACTTGGATGTGGGGTTTGGGGGCCAAAGGCCTATTATTATACTCGCACGACCAACCTGACATGCTCTACCCTAGCTGCCGCTGTATCATATGGTTTCGCACCGTTCCAGATCTTAGCGCCGCCACGCAATTCTTCTCTAGCCCTCCTTCCAGCATGCACTGCGAGAAGGGACATCAGTCCTCCGAACCCCGCCTTTCGTGATCCTATACCGGAGAGGGGCGATCAGGTTTTTGGGGAGCACACTCCTGTGACTGCTGCCAGCGACGACTTCCTCAATGACAGCCTTCTTCCCCGACCTAGGTAACCTCTTCATCAACGACATGAGTGATAACATCAACCATAGCGGTTCTGCTCCCACTGTACAGTATGTGATTCTGTCCTCCTGGTTTAGTCTGCATCATTACTTTGATGTTTGCAATTGTCATCATGATCTATTTACTGCTGATTCAGATTAAATCTCATAGTAAATTGCTCATATATTCAACAATCCAATCCAAAAACCTGATTACAGGCAATTTACTCCGAGTGGTTTTGCTGCGCTTTTGAAGCCGCCTAATTTTAAGGGGGTGCAATATAAAAGGTGGCGCACAAGAGCAGTATATTGGTTTTAGATCATGTACTGTTATGATGCCACTAAGGGTGAGCCATCATTGCCAAGCTTCCACCTTCGTGGAACGATTATGCTACTTCTCTGAAAAACAAGAGACATGAGTTTTCTGTTTTGGATCTCATTAGCGCTCTTGATTTTGAGGAGAAGGCGAGAGCAAAAGACACACGTGCTCGGGTCGCTAAGGGAGCTTCTAGTGCCCACATGGTACACGAGAAGAACTTCCAGCCCAACCAGCCCCAAAACAACAAGAACAAATCTCATGGGAAAGGCAAGTTTGATGCAAAGAACAAGCCGTCACATTCTACCAACTTCAAGAAGAATTCTCATAACGGAAGGGATACAAACCTCAATTTTTGTAGCACCGCACAAAATTTATATGGCTGCATCTACCTGTTGTCAGCTAACCTCATGGTGCTCCAGGTATTCCTACATTTGTAACTAGGTACAATGACCACCACAAGATGAAATTAGCTTATTCGTACATTGACTTGCTGAATGCAGTGCGGAACGATCCTGTCATGTGTGGAGGAGAAAACAAGCAGTGCAGCCGGAGGTGGAAATCAACCAAGGACTTATGAAATTATATATAATTGTCCTCAGGTAGGTCCGTATCCCCTTTGTCCAAATGATCGTGTTTTGTCATGCCGAGCTATTGATATGTGCTACTGTTTTGCAACACCGTTTAAGTATAGCTACTGTTTTCCTATCTTTTCAGATTTAGGACAATGAATATGATTTCAGGGGAACTGCACAATATGGACTCATGTTGAGTCATCTCTATTGCCTCATGTGTTTGCTGCAAATATGTCAGCATCAATTGCAAGATGAGACAACTAGCTAGCTGTGGAGTTGCCAACATGCTCAAAGTGCTCCCAACATTGAGAAGAAACAAGCATGCCCAAGAAATTAATGCGTGCGCAGGGAGGCCCTTTGCTCAAAGAAGTATCGACCGATTTTCTTTATTTCCACACCTTCTCACAGCTTTGTATTGGTTATAGTATGGTGAATCATTGAGATGCATAGACATGCTGAACTTTTGTTCTTCTGAATGTTAGTATGCATACCGCATCTTCTGAAGCTTAGTTTAATGTGAGTGTCTGCATCCAGTACCGCATCCTCTAATTTGGTGGATGCACACAGAGAAAATAAATCTCCTTAATTTACTCCATAACCACCCTATTAAATAGGCCTAGTAACAAACCAGGCGCATGCAGTGGCCGGCAGGCACATGCATCCTGCATGCATGGCCAGTCAGCCAAGTCCATGCGCCAGCTCAATGCAGCAACGCAAAAGAAGAGAGCGGTTCTTGGAAAAAAGCGAGTAGTTAGTGCAACGGGCCTTATAAACATGAACAACTCGCTCTCCCGCTTCCGTCTCCCCCCCCCCCCAATTCCCCTCGCTCCCCAATCTTCCTCACCCGTCCAGAAAACCCCCGCTCACCTTCTTCCT
>NC_041383.1:528281326-528290919 GCF_002162155.2 Triticum dicoccoides
CTGAGGAACCGGTAGAATCTCTGGTGGACCGCATCAGCGATCTCCCGGACGTCATCCTTGAGGAGATCATCTCGCTTCTCCCCACCAAGGATTGTTGCCGCACACAAGTCCTCTCAACTCAGTGGCGCCCTCTATGGCACACCGCGCCCCTCAATCTCGACTGAGTGGAATCTTCCGTGGGATCACCAGGGTAGTCCCCGGAGATGGTCGTACCTCACTTTTCTGGAAGGATGTCTGGTTGGGAGACCCAGCCTCCACATTAATGGATACGCATCCGCGGGCATTCTCATATGCCCTAAATGAGGATGATTCTATTGCCAAGATCCTCAAATCCACTGATCCTGCCTCGATCTTCAGTCTGCCTCTTTCGATCCAGGCCAGGGAAGAGATCAGAGAGATACAGCAAAGGTCCGCACACGTCGGTCTGGACAGTGGATCGGTTGATACTTGGGTCTGTGACTTAGGACGATACTCGTCTAAGAAATACTATATCCACTGCTTCAGACAGGTTATGGCTGATGAGGCCTTTGGATGGCTATGGAATGCCAAATGCCCGATCAAGTTCAAGATGTTTGGGTGGCTGCTTATGGTAGATCGGTTGAACACCAGGAATATGCTGAAGCGACGACACTATAATGTGGATGGGGGCGACTATACTTGCATGCTCTGCCAAAACCCACCCGAGGAAACCGTGGAACATCTCTTCTTCACGTGCCCTTTTGCCCAACAATGCTGGAGTAGGATTGGTCTGATGTGGCCAAGGGGGACCAACAGGCTTGCCATTTTGCATGGTGGTAGAGAAGACTGGCGTCGGCCGCTTTTCATGGACATCTTCTTGCTTGCTGCTTGGAGCCTGTGGATGGAAAGGAACAACCAACATTTCAGGAGGATCCCGCATTCGTTTGGGACATGGTTAGCTAGATTTAAACATTTGCTGGGTTTGGTGACCCACAACTGTCCGGAGAAGGTTCATCCTTTCCTCTCTGATTTCATTGTTAGTTTGGGCAGCTAGCTTTGTATCAATCATGGCCGGGGGGGCTAAAACCCCTTTGTAACACAAATGTAACTATTCTGTTGTGAGTAATACAAAGTCAGTGGGAGCCTCTCCCACTGTCACCAAATCCAAAAAAAAAAAAAATCTCGACTGTCGTGAGATATCTGTCCTTCCTGAACTTGATCTCCTCAGAGCCATCGTCTCTTCTCACCAGCAGGGCCCCGTTCAATTCCTCTGCATCCCGACACACTACCTGCTGTCCATACCCGGCAAGGTGGACGCTTGGCTGACATCCCCTGAATTCGGAAAACTCCAGCAGTTTGAATTGTACCAATGCCACAAAAGTTTCATACCACAAACACACCAAGAATTCGGGCCCACACTGTCCATCTCGCGGTTTTCCTCCTCTCTCCACACCGCCACCTTCGCCCGGTGCCATCTACCAGACGATCTGGTACAAATGCTTTGACTCCCACTGCTAAAAAAACTTTTGCTTGTGGTGGTTTATCTGTTAGAGGCCTCACTGCACAGCATCATCCACTCTAGTTGCCCTGCCCTTGGGCGCTTGCTGATTGTTTTGGGAATAGAAATCGGTATCAGTTGTCTCCAAATAAAGTCGCCTCACCTTAAAAGCATTGGAATTTGTTTTAAAGGACAACAGCTCATCATCAAAGATGCCCCTTCACTTGAAAGGTTGCTCCTTGATAATTGTTATACACCTTCACAAATAACTGTCGTCTCTGCGCCCAAACTGGAGACCTTGGGTGTAATTCGTGACCCGTTTAATAATCACAAGGAGTTGGTGTTTGGCTCCTCGCTTTTTCAGGTACCGTATATTATCATATACACATTTGTAATCATATGCTGCATTTTTTATTTGTGCGCATAAGTTTTATATCATCTTGGAGTACACTTTGGGTACTAATATTATGTTATATGCTCAATGAAGAGTTTGTCCATTGATAGCCTATCAATGCTGCTGGATTCTATCAAGATCATATATATCAGAATGTATACTTTTGATTTGGACATAATTATTGGCTTGCTGCGATGTTTTCGATCTCTGGAGAATTTATACATAGATGTGATGATTTCATGCACATTGAAAGCCCATATATATTGTACTAGAATTAACTGTTCAACTGTCGTTCTTTCAAAACATACTCTTTTTTTAGACCTTAACTATTTTCAATCTTCATGTCTACTTAGGCAGAACCACATGGAGAAAAACGTATAACCAATCGGTGGCGTAATAAGCACAAGGATTTTCTCACTTCTCATGACATTCGTTTAAGGACAATAATGATAGAACGATATGCATCCAACCATGCAAACATAAGCTTTGTCACATTCTTCCTGTTGAATGCGAGGTTACTATTGTCCATGAGACTTAACTTTTACCGCAAGAGATTTCTCACGGACGGACATGTTGAACAGCAAAAAAAGAAGTTTCAGGTGGACAAATGGGCTTCTAAACATGCTCGGCTTCTATTTACAACAAGTTGTAGTCATCCTGAAATATTTTTTTTTTGCACAGGATGTTGATTTTATGGATCAGACCGATCCATTTGTTTGTGACTGCAAAAAAGAGTGGTTGGGTTAGATGTTATTGTCATGTTCAATCTGGGTTTTGTCTAAAAATTTGATGAACAATTAATCCTTGGGCTTTTTGTACCATTTGTATGCTTGAGTTGCATGTTGTTGCCCTCGTACTCCCCTCCACCTGCCACTACACTGCCGCACCTTCCACGGCTGTTGTTCGTTCCCGTCCGAGGCCTCGTGGTCGTTCTCCACCTTGGTTCACTCGCTGTGCCCACCGCCGTCTGGCGTTGTCAACATGGTCAACAACCAAGAGGAATCAGGAGATGACTATATGTGGAGAGGCTGACAGTAGGGACCCACCAGGGTCATTGCATTTCGCAAGCAGGTGCCTCGTTATTACAAGCCAAAAAAATACTTCCTCCTAATTGTTTGACAACTAGGTCCCACGCCATTGTCAATGTAGTCAATAAACGAGAAAATTACACAACGAGCGAATAACACCAGGGACCCAGCAGCTCGCCCAGTTGTTTTTTAGTTTCAGATACGGAGCTCAACTGCGCGCTGTGCGGGGGCTGTGGCTCGTCTAGCCCACGCTTACGCTTTTATTAAGCACATGACGAGCCCAGTTGATATATTTTTTCTTTCTGAAATTGGCTAGCCCAGTTTTTTTTTGGAGAATAACAAAACCGAGGCCTACTTGCTTTTCTCAGCCCTGCTGGGCTGCAAAACTTTCAAGATGAGGAGGGATGTAAGTAGTAAGAAATGGGCTTCCCCAGAAAATGGGCTATAAGTTGTAAGAAATGGGTTGTAAATTTTTAAACCAAAGTCAACCAGCAATTGCATTAAAATATCATTTTTTTCAGGATTTCTCTACTCTCTACTCTTATAAAAACCAAAGCCAACTGGTAATTACATTAAAATATCATCTTTTCTCCCATAAGATAAACTACTCATACAAATGCATCTTCATGTTCCGTGCAACGAATGGGCATCTTGCTAGTTAAGATTCTAAATTTCATTCATTGTTTTGCGGAGAATTGTTTTTTGAATTTTATTTTGATATAATCTTTTGAAAAATATTTTTAATGTGACTCAAAATTTCGTGATTAAAAGAGTTTGGATCCCACCGAAATATGCAAAATTTCGTTGAATTTTTAGCAGTGCCCAGAATATATGGTTTGTAATGCTAATAAAAATAATATGGGCTTCAAATATCCTTAATAATTAGCAAATGGGCTGTAAATTATTGAAAATAATGGCTAATGGGATGTATGCAGTTTTCCACAAATTTGGAGGCTGACTTCTGGGCCTACTAGGTTGACGATGACGCTGTCCTAATTTTTTTTGACGCGTACGCAAGGCTTTGTCAACTTAGTCAATACAGAGCGGTGACTGTTGGATGTCCATCCAACGGTCGTCGTGCTTCTTCAATCTCTGATCTTCCTGCTCCAGCCGCCCAAACCAGCGCCGGCGGGACTGCCTGCTCCCTCCTTCTGTGGCTGGCTGTGCTGCCGCGAGGCCATCCCTCTAACCACCCACACATCCTATTATTTTCCGGCGACGTCAGCCTCACCCCGCAGCCGACTAGTCAACGCTCATACTCCCTCAGTGTGGGCATCCGCTGCGGTGGCTTCGCCAGCTCCGGGTGGTTCTCTTCCTGGGCCTCGCCCTCGTCCACGTGTTTGTGCTCTCGGCGCGGCGAGGTCAACATGGTCAACAAACAACAGCCATCGGAAGAGGCTGATAGTAGGGGGCCACACAGGGAAATGCCTCCTTATTACGCGCAAAATAATGATTCCTTCACCTGATAGTTGGGACCCACCGGAAGGGCCTCTATATTTCGCGAAAAAATGTTCCCCCCGCTGTCAGCTCGGACCCACCGGAAGTGCCTCCTTATTACACAAAAAAATGAATATCCCTTGCTAGCTGGGACTCACCTTGGTGGGAGGCTGACTTGTGGGCCTACTAAGTTGACGGGGACGGAGGGCTTTGTCAACTTAGTCAATATGAACGATTCTAGCTCTAGTGACCGTACGATGTCCATCCAACGATCGTAGTGCTTCTTCAACCTCTGGTCTTCATGCTCCAGCCGCCCAAAGCAGCGCCGGTCGTGCCGCATGCTCCAGCCTCCCGTGGCCGGCTGTGATGCCGCAGAGGCCTCACCGCCCCCTACTACTCCCGCCGCTAGCCAGGCCATCCCTCTACTCATGCACACCCCCTGTTATTCTGCAGCAACGGCAGCCTCACACCGCAGCCGAACTAGTGAACCCTCGTACTCCTCTTCGTGTGGGCATCCACTACTGCGTCTTCCCCGGCTCCGCGTCGTCCCCTTCCTAGGCCTCGTCGTCATCCACCGCCATGGTGCTCTCGGCGCGGCGTGGTCAATATGGTCAACGACCGACTTCCATCGAAAGAGTACTGTACAAGGAGAGGCTGACAGGTGGGTCCATGGCAGCCGCAAGGAAGTGCTTCCTTATTACGTGCAAAATAATTATTCCTCCACCTGACATCGGGGACCCACCGGATGGGACACCGTATTTCGCGAAAAAAATGATTCGCCCCCTGACTGCTGGGACCCACCAGCTACATCTTCGCACGCAAGGAAGTGCGTCCGAAAAAAAACTATTCACCCCCCTGACTGCTGGGACCCACCAGCTACATCTTCGCACGCAAGGAAGTGCGTCCGGGCAAAAAAAAGATTCACCCCCCTGACTGCTGGGACCCACCATCTACATTTTCGCACGTAAGGAAGTGCCTGACAGTTGGGACCCACCTGGTCGAAGCGTACGTACGTTGTCATTCTGGTCGCGAATGTGTATGTACATACTGGTCGATGTAGAGGCGCGCATGTGTCTTAGTAGAGGCACGCACATGTCATAGTAGAGGCGCGGACGTAGCATGTACACGTACGTACAACAGCCAAGGTGCAAGAAAGTAAATACAGCCACGCAAGTACATACGGGCGGGGTCTCAAACGTCTACTCGCGCATACGTACGGCCAGGACTCGTGTACATGGCTGGGTCGAAACGGAGAAACTGTGTCGGCGTCGTGTTCATGTTGAGGCAACGGAATGCGTCGTGTTCATCGGGAGGCAATAGAATGCGTGGGAGCCAACCGGCTTGGACGGAATAGGCGATGGAAACGAGGCCTGACGTACTGCAGAACGGAGGAAACGACCTTGTGTTCGACCGACCACGTTTGAAACGGGATCCTGTTCATCGGGAGGGGTCTGGCGTACCGCAAAACGGAGGAAACAGACTTGTGTTGGACCTCCTACGGTCGAAATGGGGTCATGTTGATCGGAAGGGGTGTGGCGTACCGCAAAACGGACGAAACGGACTTATGTTGGAGCGCTACGGTCGAAACGGGGGTCTTGTTCATCGGGAGGGGTGTGGCGTATCGCAAAACGGGACTCCACGGGATACTGTCCATCTCCACCGTCAACCTCCTCCAGCCTCCACGGGCTACTATTCATCCACCATCGACCTCCTCCAGCCTCCACGGGCTCCTGTTCATCGAACCTCCACCGCGCGCTACTCCACCGGCTATTGTTCAACCACCCTTCTCCACGGGCTCCTGTTCAACCACCCCTCCACAGGCTACTGTTCATCCATCCCTCCACCGTCTACTGTTCATCCGGCCCTCCACGGGGTCGTCCTACTCATCCAGTCCTCCACGGGGTCCTATTCATCCAGCCCCAACCGGCTCGATCGATTGGGGTCCTGTTCATCCAGAGGCAACGCCACGAGGTCCTGTTCATCCATCCCCACCACTCACTGTTCATCCACCCCCCCAACGCTCACTGTTCATCCAGAGGCAGCATCGATTGGCTTTAGTTAGCAGCAGTAGCGAAGGAATCACTCGATCGGTTTCAGTTAATAGCCATCGATCGATCGCTCGGCTTCAGTAACGCGTAGCCTGCAGTGCAATCGCTCGGGTTCAGTTAGAGCCCAACGCCTCGCTCGGGTTTAGTTAGAGCCAATGCCTCGCACACACACGCGTACGTGTATGAGAGAAACGCGCATCGCTCGGCCCCCGACCACCCACCGTAACCGGGAACTCGCCGAAATTTTCCTCGCCCTCGCTTCTACCATAGTTTTTCCCGTCATGGATGGCCCAAAGAATGTCATGCAGCTGCGTCTCCGGCCCACCTAGGACGAAAAGCCCATTTTCTGTCATGATTTTTTGTTGTAGAAGTAGGAGCCCACCACATCTATGATGATACCTGGTTTTGTCACAATTATCGTCATAGAAGTGTCATAAGTATGTCAGAAAAAAAATTGTTCGACCCAAAATGTCACGGATGTGTCTTTTTTTTGTAGTGTGTAGGTCTACAATGAACTACTCACACATCATCGGAGAGGCACCAATGGACATGATGAACCCCTCTATGGTGGTGTCTAGATTGGATCTGGTGTTTCTAGAACTTGCGGCGGCTGGAATTGATTTTCGTCGACTCCCCTAGAGTTTCTGGAATATTGGGGTATTTATAGAGCAAAGAGGCGGTGCGGGAGGCTACCGAGGCGGGCATAACCCACCTGCCCCTAGGCGCGCTCTGGTGGGTTGTGCCCCCTCGGGCACCCCTCTGGTACTTCTTCGGCCCATCTTGTGTCTTCTGGTCCAGAAAAAATCAACAAAAAGGTTCGTTGCGTTGGAATCCGTTTGGTATTGATTTCCTGTGATGTAAAAAACAAGCAGAAAACAACAACTAGCACTAGGCACTATGTCAATAGGTTAGTACCAAAAAATGATTGTAAAACATCCAAGAATGATAATATAACAACATAAAACAATCAAAAATTATAGATACGTTGGAGACGGATCAGGAAGCACCATGCTACTATTGGATACACTCTTGATGATCATAAGGGCATTAGTCCCACTCTTTGTCAGCACAAGATTAATATGGAACCTGATGCTAAACCCGTTGTTGATCACCGACGGCAATTAAATCCTAAGATGAAGGAACTGGTAAGAACTGAAATACTAAATCTTCTTGAAGCAGGTATAATCTATGCCATAGCTGATAGTAGATGGGTAAGTCTAGTTCATCGTGTCACTAAGAAAGGAGGTCTTACTGTTGTTCCTAATGATAAAAATGAACTCATTCCACAACTCCTATCCTATGAATCAAATGAGTCCTTAATGGTGATGCCGCCTATATGCTGGGCACAATTGACGATGAAGCTACATTAGCACAAGTATAATGAGTTTAGAGGTGGATCCTATATACCCAAGAAGTTCATCCCCACTATTGTATTTTTCTGCACATGCAAGGCGTCCACGTCACCCACTCATCCAACTGCCATGTCATCAGCTCACATTAATGTTTTTTTCTTGAGAAAAAATGGAGCTCCGAGACTGCATGTGGTGATACAGCCCTATCGTCTCCCAATTAACTCCCCCACCTGTTAATTTTCCATCCATCACTTCATCTTCTACACACCAGCGTCTTTTCTTCTCCACCGAATAAATGGAGGAATAAGATGCATTGGTTCTCCCCCACAACAAGTACCGCTTCTGCTCGAGAGGATTAGTCATATTCAAGCCTCGCCGTGGATGCTCGTCGCTTCTGGTACAGGTCTAGAAGAGGAGGCGGAGGCTCGAAGCTTCTAGAATCAGCAGGCCCTCGGTGGGAGACGCTGCCACCATCGTACAACCACCGCCTATAGTGTCTCTCTCTTCTCCTACATGGCTGTATTTGGCAACTCCCTGCTGGCCCCCGCTCCTCGTCTTCATTCTCGCGTTCGCAATCGCCCAGTCCATCAGGGTCTTCACCAAATGATTTTTCTCTTATCGCACCACACCCGCCCTATCTCGCCTTCTACACCAAGCCGGCCAAGCAGCGCTGGCACTTCGCTGGGAAGCTCGCCTCGATCGTCTGTGCGCTGCTCATGGCAACCACCATCTGTAACGCCTCTGGCTGATCCCTCTCTTTGCGGTAGTGGTAGCATCAATGAAAATTTCAGTGCACTTGTAGGTGTTGATTCATTGGAGAAAATCACTTAATCCTATTTAGGTGTGTATCCTTCGTGTTTCCTAGTGTATATGTAGTTGTGTATTGGCTGCGTATCTCTCTACGTACAACAACTTCTGATTTGTTTCATGTACTTCACTCTTGTAACACCGTTTTCCAAAGCGAACATGTTTGATAAGTACAACTTATGTTTGATAAGTACAACTTGACAAGAATCCCAATAATAAATGAGAAGAATACATATACATCCTTAATAATTTTAATGGGCTGGTTTCTTCTTTGCCGGTGGAAATCACATGCATCTATGTTGGCTGTAGATCATTGCTCAGATTGATGTCGCTTCTGTTGGGCTTGCCTGACACCTGGTAAACCTGAAAGAGACACAGAGTGTGTAAATCAGCATCCCTCCTTGGTGATCCGAGCTCTCTATCACAGGGTCCCTATGCGCGCAGGTACACAAGTAAACCGATGGATGTGAATCAGTTAGTGCAGTTCCAGTGGATGTCGTCGTTGTATTCAACTACCTTCGCTGCGCTCACCGTCCCTATTGGCCTACATGAAGGGTTCATCGGCTCCCTCTTTGCAGCATTGCAATATTCTTCAATTAGTTCTCTTGATTGTTGTAGGTGTTTGGAATTTTGCATCTTATGAGTAGTACCCTTTCCGATAAATAGTTTGGTAAGCATAGATCGATCATTTTATTTCTTGGATCACTTCAGTAGTTAATTTTAAGTCAAGAGTGAAGTTTAGTAAAAGTATACATGTAAATGTAGTTCAACATTTCAAGCCATATTTTCTTCTCACCTATTCAATATATAGGCTTTTTATCTTATCTACCCATGAAAGGTAAGAAGTCCCACAACAACGTGCGGGGTGTCATCTAGTTCCACAAGAATTTGAGACACATAGTCTCGATAATATATATAGTATGTATTTCGTTGTTTATCTGAAAATGTATCCGTTGATAATTTGTCTGTATATAATTTACCAAAAGATTTTTTTTTGACTCTTCTATGAAAAAACCAGCAGATTTTTTCCGGCTTATTTGCTAGCACCGTCGCTTATCGACTATCGTTCAT
>NC_041383.1:528291515-528309694 GCF_002162155.2 Triticum dicoccoides
CCGTCGCACGCGACCTCAGAGGCGATGCGGCGGTGTTAGGGTTTGTGCCGCCGCCCCGTCCGCTCCCCCTCCGTTGCCGGCCACAGGCAATATCACGCCGCCGCCTGATTTTTTATCTTCCTCGCCCCCAGCCCTCCACGCACACACCCTTCACGCCTCGTCCGCGACCCCTCGACGACGGCGGCCGGAGGTCACCTCTGCTTCTTCCCGACGACCTCCGGAAGCTGCCCGCCAGCCGGCCCCTCCAGCAACCTCTCATCAGCGCCGGCTCCACCTCTGCCGAGCAAGGTATGGACCCATTACTTTTGATAAATGCCTGTAATCTGCCGAGTCTGCATCAATTTGGTGCCAGATTCGGTTTTCTTTATAGTGTGTACTGATTAATTTGGAATGCAATAGATGGACAAGGCAAATTGGACGCATATCATACTAATATAAGGTTTGCATGTGAGATACTGTAAAAAGAGAGTTTTTTGCGCGAGGCATGCAAAAGAAGAGTCAGGGAATAAGATTAGGCCATTAGGATGTTCGGATCAGATCGAAACCAGGGAATTCATCACGAAACCAGACATATACTGTAAAAAAAGGGTTTGTAAGTAGTAAATTGAGAGTTTTGGAGTTTCCCACAGTTGCATAAAAAAAATGTGCAGCTAGTGTTGTGTTACTTTAGATTATTGTGTTACTTTTGCGTTGGGGTGGAGTCTAGAGTGGGATTGGTTCTGTTTAAACTTATCAGATTTATAATCTAGTTTAATCCCTTCTGCACAATGTCAGTTAGGCGGTCAAATTTTGCTCATGTATTGAGTTCCAACATTCAGTAAAGCTACTAACTAGTCGTGCTTTGATCGGTAGCTGGGAAAACACCTTGAGAACACAATACATACTTGCAAACTGAACTCTCCAGTAGGTTTCACGTTGGGTTACCTACTCAATAACTATGAAGATACCTTTTCTCTACCATTGTCTGCTTGTAACAAGTTTGTCGAAGGATTTGATATTTGGCTTTCATGATCATCAGAAAAATCTGAACCGTGGGTATTGCATTTTGTTACGTCTCGTATTTGGCAGGAGCACACTTTGTGTTGCAGTATTTATTGCTTTTGAAGTTGATTTTACCGATCATGAATTGTAATGAACTTAATTTTGGAAATAAAAATTGATTTATGGGGTGATTAAGGCCCCGTTCCGTAGCCCTCTGGCTCCCAACTCTGCGGGCGGAGCACATGGAGCTGCCCCGAACGATATAACTCTATGAGCTGAATTGGTAGATCTGGGCTAGTCATATGCAAATTTCTGGAGCGAGGGATTCCAGGATTTCAGATCTAGCCAAACGCTGAGTTGCTCAGAATTACCCGCAAATACCACTGGACTCAGCTGACCCGGATGGAAAAATCGCCTCGACCCGTCTCCTCTTGCATATAGCGACCTAAGCCTAGCGCTGACACACCGCCACCGCCGCCAGCATCTCCCGCCAATGCCCTGAGCCCCCGACGCAAGCCGAGATTTGGAGCCTTCACGTGGTCCTCCTGGTCCCGACTCATTGCTGTAATTAAGAAACCCCTTCCGTTCGTTATATTCCACATGTCACAAATTGTTTGAATTACTGGGTTTCCATGAAGGACAGGACAAGCAGTTAATCAAAGCTGTATGGATTCATTGTTATTATGTAGCACCCATCCTTTGCATATATTGGGAATATAGTTTGATGCCTTTAGCTCCTCACAACTTACTGTATGTTAAATTCCAAAATATATATATAGTTTGCTACATGCATAGCTGCACCTTCCGTCCCATTTATGTATGCTTATATGGTACTAAGTTTGCAATGGTGACATTATCTCTCTCTCTCTCTCTTTGCCAGGTTTTTTTGTAAGAAAAGAAGAAAATCATAGATGGATATCATGCAGACTAGTGACTCTTCACATCATGGAATTGTAGAGAACAGCCCTTATACAACTCCCTATGATAGACGTGTGGAAGGTGACCAACTTGGTGCTTCGTGGTATTTTAGTAGAAAAGAAATAGAAGAGAATTCCCTTTCAAGGAGAGATGGTATTGATTTAAAGAAGGAGTCTTACCTTCGCAAGTCATACTGCACTTTCCTTCAGGATTTCGGGATGAGGCTGAAAGTGTAAGAATATATTGTAGCATGGATATTTTATTGTTACATCTTTTACTGAGTAATATACCTGATGTTTTAGCAGTATTATTTGAATCTTGAAAGTTCTTTTCAAGTTTCAGCAAACAACTGGATGTTTTCCTATATCTTAATTTCTTTTTGTTTCTTTCTCATTTCCCGTTAAGAATATCTGAGATACTTTATGATTGGCGTCACCCTCATTTGTTTTCCAAATCTGAGGAAAGTACAGTGCACACTTAAAGCATAAATGATTGCACTTTCTAATGACTATGTTCTATAACCTTTACGGATAGATTGTCAGGGCCTGTTTAGTTGGAAGCCAAACCCTCACACACTGTGTGACACCGTTAAGGCTAGTTTGACCTAGTTAGGCAAGTGTCTGACATGCTCGGACACCCTTAGGCTGCGAATCAACATACATTTAATGGTTATATTTGATGGGTGGAATAGCTAAAGCATACACTGTGAGGTACGTTTGTTAAAAACAAAAGATGTCAGGGGTGTTCAGAAGATCACACAAGCATCACCTCTGGTGATCAAGGGAACATGACTCATAGGTTTTAAATAAGCATAGTGTCCTTGCATGATAAGTTGCCAAGCATGCTGACTGCTCAAGTGCTAGTTTAATCATTTCCCCATCCAGAAAAACTTGTCTGCTTTTCCCTGGCATTTTACTTGATTATGTGGACTAAATGTTTTTATTTAATCATGTGTTATATGTACTATGTTAGATATTTGATAATTATCTGATCTTTGACCTGTCCAGTTTTTCTTCTGCCTAAGCATTTTTGAGCATTTATGTGCACTCCATGCTTGTTAGCTTTGTATCTTAACTTTATTTCTGTCACAACATTCAGAGATAATATAGCACTATTTGATTTGAATAATTTGATGGTAAAGCTCTCAATTGTCAAGCCATATGTTATTTGTTCAGCTGAGAGATTTGCTAGCACATGCTTGTGAATCTGATATTTATGTTTGGAAGTTGCTAGATATGCCTGTGATGACACTACTACTCAGGTTTTACCTTTAAAAATGTCTTCTTCATCAGCACATGGTATTTTAGGAACAAGTTATTAACATATTGTTACTCAGTTTTTCCTTTTAAAAAGGGTTGATGTTTTCTTCATCAGCACACGGCATTTTAAGGAATAAGTTCTTAATATATAGTCCCTTTATATTCTTTGAGTTTTTACTCTAGAGAATTCGTAACATATTGGCCCTTACCCCAGTGTTATGTTCATTGATTTGTTACTTTTAGCCCACTCGTTTTTATAGGGCATGCAACAATGGCCGATGACATCCTTGTTTAGGTGAAACAGTAAATATTCAACCCTATTTACTGTTTTACTGGCCTTTATGTGCCCTTAGAACATTTGCTCCATGAATGTCTATGAAGCAGTAAAGACCCCTTTGTTACTGCATAATTTGTGCTCTCTTGGGTTGGTTGATAGTTGTTTATGGTATTTTCTTCCTTATTGATGAATTACTTCATTATGTAGGCCCCAAGTAACAATTGCTACAGCTATAGTATTTTGTCATCGTTTTTTCCTTCGTCAATCTCATGCCAAAAATGACAGACAGGTAAGCCTTGCTGAAATTTTTATGAGCTTATATGTCTGTTATCAAACAACATATTTTCTAGTTTATCTGTAAATCACTTTCTATGCATGGTAGGCAGTGTATTCAAACATTGATGCTCGCCACCCATACCGTGAAAGAGAAGAATAAATGATTTGCTGTTGCCTGTAGAACATGTATCTTATTGGATTCCATGATATGGTAAATTTTGTTTGGCTCTGTAGGAAAGACATGCAGGCTAACACTATAGGGCATCTTTGGTTCAAATGATTTCTTAATGAATTTTAGACGATTCTAATCCTTAGGATTGTGTCTATGTGGGTCGTTTGGTTCGTAGGATTGCAGTCTACATGGATTTCCCTTTATTTATTTGCATTAGATTTTGAAGGAAAATTTACATCTACTCCAACCTCTTGTTAAGAATCCTATGCTTTTGGGGTATTGAAGATGACATGACACTCTATTGCTGTGTTTTTCTTATTCCTTTGCTTTAGAAATACTGTGAATCAAAGTGGCCCTAAGTATTTTTTTCTTGGATAGCGTACAATATAGAGCATGCTGCTTGCAATATATTACTCCCTCCGTCCCAAAATATAAGAACGTTTTTGACACTATGCTAGTGTCAAAAACTTTCTTATATTTTGGGACGGAGGGAGTATTTGTTAGGGGTAGTATTTTTCTTATACTCAACTTTACGTTGCAAATTATCAATGTAATCATTATAATCTGCAGACAATAGCCACAGTTTGCATGTTCTTGGCGGGTAAAGTTGAAGAAACACCTAGACCCCTGAAGGATGTCGTACTCATCTCTTATGAGATAATCCACAAAAAGGATCCTGCTGCAGTTGCTCGAATTAAGCAGAAGGTGAGATTATTTTTGTGAGCATTCTCTTGATACCACACATCATCTTTTTTATACTTGTTCTCCCTCACAACATAAAGCTGCAGCTCTTCTATAGCTGGTGCATTTTTATTTCCTGAGTATGTGACAAGAATGGTTTGTGTTGTCGTGTGTAGGAAGTGTATGAACAACAGAAGGAACTTCTTTTGATCGGGGAGCGCCTTGTGCTTGTAACACTTGGTTTTGACATGAATGTGCACCACCCTTACAAGCCTTTGGTTGAAGCAATAAAAAAATTCAAGGTTGCTCAAAATGCACTTGCTCAAGTTGCCTGGAATTTTGTCAATGATGGGTATGCTGAAATTACCCTTATCCTTACAAAAATAGTAATCCCCCATTATGCCTATTTACTATACCTTAAAAGGGGTGTACAGGCTACGCACTTCGCTTTGCCTGCAATTTAAGCCCCATCATATTGCGGCCGGCGCAATCTTCCTTGCTGCAAAGTTCCTCAAAGTCAAGCTTCCAGCAGACGGGGAAAAGGTCTGGTGGCAAGAGTTTGATGTAACTCCACGGCAGTTGGAAGGTTGGTCTCTAGATACAAAGTCAGTGTTGCATATTTGCACAATTTTACTATTCATTATCTTAAGGATAGTAGTTTAAACGCCTTTGAAAGCAAGCAGCAATTGTTCCCATGCTTTAGGCGCTTATGAGATTGGATGGCCAAAATTTCATCACCATTGTTGTTCAGAAATGATACTGGAACTAGGTTGGTTAGGTCAGAGACACAAGGAGTTTCGTGATGTGCACAGAGTACTCCCTCTCCATAATTTGAGCAAGCTCGTCTTAGTTTTTTTTACGTCTTTTTCACATTACAGCGTGTATTAGGAAATCGAGGGGCAGCAAGCCAATGCATGCAGGATTATATTGTGTCCTAGTTATTGCACATCTAAGTAACTCAATCAAACATAAAAAATAAAAATAAAATACCCACACGAATCTCCACAGGAGATCAATGAGGTAGGACTTAGATGTGCAATACGTCTAGATGTGCTTTAGCAAAACTGTTATACATATCACAAGCGGTTCCATGAGCAAATGCATTAAGCCTAATAAACAACCCCTCTTAACTCCTTGGTATGCGAGTTGTTGACTTGTTGTTAAGATGTACTCCTTTTTTAAACGGAGTATTATTGTTCTGGGATACGGATACACAAGGGAATGCCATGATAGGAACACATTGTTATGAACTTGTATTTGGTAGCCTTATTTATGGAACTTGAGGTATTTTTGTTGGTGTTGAGTGTTGACTTGGAGGACAACTTTTCTGGTAGCCCTTGTCTGTTGTCATTTCTGTTATACAGAAAATTTGCTTAGTAGCATCACAATGAGGTATAGTTTGGAAATTACATCTAACATGTGGATGGCATGTGGGGCCTGGGACCACCTGCAAAGCAGCAGACTGCATTTTTCAGCTTGGTGATTTTCCAACGGTACTGAGCAGTATTGCCCGTTATTATATCTATTTTTATAGAACTGATGCTCCTTTTACTCCATTTTTATGCTCTTTGTTGCGAAGTAACATGCATACCAAAGAACCATTCTTATATTTTTGTGACATTTGTTTTCAGAGGTTAGCAACCAAATGTTGGAGCTCTACGAGCAGAACCGTGTTGGACCACAACCTTCACAAGGGAATGATACCGAAGGCAGCTCTGCAAGTGTGGTTAATCAGCGTGCTCCTGTGAAAGCTGAGGAGCCTCCTGCCCATGAAACTCATCAAGCACCTAGACAGTCGAGCGTACCAGGCCGTCACGGGCATGACCACCCTCAGCCTGAAAAGCAGACCTCAAACCAGAGGATACCCAAGAGTGAAGCAAGGGATGGCACAGCCAACAGCAATGAAGGCACCAATATGTCCTCATCAATGATGGATGCGATGAAAAAGATAGACAAGGATAAGGTGAAAGCTGCGCTGGAGAAGCGGAGGAAGTCGAAAGGCGATGCTGGTAGGAAAGTGGACGTCATGGATGATGATGACCTAATTGAGAGGGAGCTGGAACATGGCGTGGAGTTGGCTGCTGAGGACGAGAAAAAACACGACAGAAGGCAGAGCTGGCCCCACCCCGCGCATCGGGAGGATCACCAGAACACGGCTCTCAAGGCGGAGAACACAGAAGAGGGCGAGCTGTCCCTGGACGGCCAGGAATACCGCTCTCCTGGCCCTGACAACCGGAAGAGGAAGGACGCGCACGAGCACAGGAGCAATGACCGCAGCGCCGAGAGAGACATCAAGAGGCCGAGGCCATGAGATGAAGTATTCATTGTCGGTCGCCCTGGCGAGGGCAATCAGCGGTGACAGACTGAGAACTGGTGTTTTGAGCGCCAGTGCGTGATACCTAGTTTTTGCATCGCGGGAACATACAGGTGCTTGTTTGCCTATGTTGGGCGATTTGAAATGTACTGTACGTAACTTGAAAAGATGAGGAGTATGTACATGTTCAGGTTATGGAACATTCGGCAGCAGTTTGGTGCTGAGGAACGATAGGAAAGAGGCTACATGGCCTGCACCTGAATGCTATATAAATAACTTTTTAAATGCATGGATTTGAAGCAAATTTGGATTGGGACATTTATATGGATTTGAAACAAATTTGATTGGGGCATTTCTATGCTGGTGCTGTGATCTGATGCTCCGTATTTTGGGTGTGCCATTAGTACTGTCAATCATCGTCAGTTCATTGGTGTGACAAGCGAGTAATAAACGAGTTTCGTTACATTTTCGTAACAAATCGACAGCCGCAGGCGCAATACACACAAAAATTGCCGCCTGAGCAACGAGCCATTCTTCGCGGGCGCATCAGGCGTGACGCACCAGCCGTCTCCGTACTACGAGCGCCCAGTCCAGACCGACCGGACGGAGCCGGCCGCCCAGGCGCCGGCGTCCTGGACGAACGCGACGGCCGCCTCGCACTCGGCGATCACCAGCTTGTCGGCCCCGGGCCTCGTGATCGGCGGGAAGAAGAGCCAGAACGCCGTCACGAGCACGAACGCCAGCGTCAGCGGGGTGGCCACCAGCCGCGGCGGGCGCCACCACGCGTCGTGCCTCGCCCACCACGCCTCCGCCACCGCGCACGCGCCGTGCAGCGCGAAGAAGGCGGTCGCCTCCCCGGTGGGCGGCCGCAGCGTGATGTAGTAGAACATGAGCTCGTGCACCAGCCCGGACACCAGGAACGTCGCGAGCACCCCCGCGGCCGGGCCCAGGCGCGCGCGCACTGGGCGGTACACGCACGGCCGGAGCACGGCGGGCACCGACAGGTTCCAGCGCCGTCCCCAGAAATCCCGCAGCGACGCCGACAGGTACGGCCGGTCGAACTGCGGCTCCAGATCCATGCCCAGCAGCGCGCGCGCCGCCGCGGCCGCCGACGCCAGGACCAGCTCCAGGGCCAAGTACACGTGGAACGCGTAGAGGGTGAGCAGGGCGTACTGGTTCATCAGCTCCTGGTACCGGTACAGCGAGACGATGACGGCGAGCAGCGCGGCCATGACGGCGGAGGAGGCGAGGTCCTGGCCCGACGACGTGCCTTGAGCCTTGTCGGGCCCGTCGTCGCGGAGCCTGACGGGGCCGGAGGCGACTGCGACGAATCCGGGGAACGGGAGGGATGGGTGGAGGGGGCCCTGGCCGGCGGCGAGGCGGAGGAGCTTGAACTCGGCGAGCCAGGCGAGGAAGAACCCGGAGATGGCGCGCGGGTGGATGGCGTGGAAGGCGAAGGGGAGGAGCGGGAGGGCGGCGAGCACCGGGAGGAACGCGGCGAGGCGGGGTAGGCCCGGGCGGAGGCGCCCGGCCGCGAAACGGGCGTAGCACATGGCCGCGGTCACCGCGGCCGAGACCGCCGCCAGGCTGAGCAGGTCGCCGCCGGCCATTCTTGATGGCCGTCCGCCCAGAAGTGACGGCCACCGGAGGTTACTCGCGCCGCCTTCTTTTAGATGTTTACAAGATGCAGGAGCACGCGCGAGATCGGGAATTTCGTGGTGGTCTTCTTCGAGTCAACAGTGTGAGCTCACTTGGCAGATGGAAGCACGATAATTAGCTCCTTTTTTCTTCTTCTTTTGGCTGCCCCGCTGTCATCATTATATAATGTCGCGGCTTGGCCGGAACCAAACGTCGAAAGGGAAACATATTAGTAGCAGAAGAATCCATGCTAGTGGTAATCTGCTAGCCCACCTAAGTGCCCAACAGCCCAAGTGGATTGAAACAAACAAGAATGGAGCATGACCAACGTCATGATTGAAGCAGATGGTTGAGGTGTTCAGATTCGCTAACTTGCTGTGGCAAAGGTAGCGACGCTACAGTACCGCTACCTTTGCCCAGTCCCGTCCGTCGGATTGAAAAGCGACGGACTAGATCAGGGGCTATAGTGTGGTCAACAGTGATTTGCGTGAACAGTGGTTTATGTGAATAGTGTTTGAGAATAGTGATTTGACGAATCTCAGCCTTCGATTCTTGATCCTACGACAAAGTCAGCGGGGACTTGCTGTGGCTAAGTCAGCGAATCTGGATTGATGGTTGAGGCGATCAACAACTCGGGGAGCCATGACCCCCCAATAGAGTTTTACTGAGAGAGATTAAAGCTTTAGCCCTTTTTTTTTTCGAGGAAAAGGGGTTTCATTCATCAAGCTTTAGCCCTTTTGCATTATTGGAATGAGAATTTCTAGTTAAGGAAAAAATACAGCCCAAGTGCATCGGGCATCGCATTGCAAGGGCCCCAAATTCAAACGCCCATGCAGAGGAGTGGAGCATGAACGCTAGCAGCTAGCTAGTGATTATGCCCGCTTGCAGAACTTGTACACGGCAAACACCAATTTTTTTAAAAAAAAAGACGGAGGCAAAAGTTTTGCCTCATCGATTAATTAAGAAGAAGAAAATTGTCCAATTAATTTAAGCAAAACCGGGCAAAAACCTATACAAACGGAGCACAGACCAACTACTCACATGGCAAGAAACTCCACAACCGCGCAGTTGGCCCTTGCCAAACTCTTCGAATGCACAACATCCACAAACCCCGACACTATTGCTATGCCAAGTGAATCCCGACAAGAACACCTCGACAGAAGACATCATGCACCTTCCAATCCAAGAGGACATGCTGAGAGACCGAAGATCATCCATCAAGCAACGAAAGATGTCTTGCCTATGACACCACTCTTGCATTTACCCACCTTCTTTTGTTTACCCCTTATTGGCGTCCCCGTCAAGAGGCAAACAATCGACCTGCCCAAACCAGGTCTAGCAACCTCCACGTTAGCGCGCAAGTCACAAAGTTTCTTCGCGAAGAGAGCATAGGTGCCAACTCACTTGGCTCAGTGGCCATGCCACTCACAGGCATCACCTGCTCGATGGTCGCAGACGATGGAAGGGTAGCAACATCTGAAACTCCGCGCTCCATGGCCAACGCCTGATGCCCAATGGCCTTAGGCGAGCGAGAGAATGCTCCGTCCAAATCACTACTCTCCTCGGCATCAACTATCTGGCTCGATTCCAGGGTTGGTGCTGGCGATAATGAAGGAAATATGCCCTAGAGACAATAATAAAATTGTTATTTTATATTTCCTTATTCATGATAAAGGTTTATTATTCTTGCTAGAACTGTATTAAGCGGAAACTTAAATACATGTGTGAATACATAAACCAATACAGTGTCCCTAGTAGGCCTCTACTAGACGAGCTCGTTGATCAAAGATGGTCAAGGTTTCCTAACCATAGACATGTGTTGTCATTTGATAACGGGATCACATCATTAGGAGAATGATGTGATGGACAAGACCCATCCGTTAGCTTAGCATAATGATCGTTCAGTTTATTGCTATTGCTTTCTTCATGTCAAATACATATTCCTTCAACTATGAGATTATGCAACTTCCGGATACCGAAGGAATACCTTGTGTGCTATCAAACGTCACAACGTAACTGAGTGATCATAAATATGCTCTACAGGTATCTTCAAGGGTGTTTGTTGAGTTGGCTTAGATCGAGATTATGATTTGTCACTCCGAGTATTGGAAAGGTATCTCTGGACCCTTTCGGTAATACATATCATAAGAAGCATAGAAGCCTTGCAAACAAACGAAAATGCCGTTCGGTGGACGAGCACTCTGTGGACCATATCCTCACCATCCGTTTTCCATATTGGCCAGATTCCTCCCGGTATTTACGCGGGCTGTCCCCCCGTAGATGCTTGCCACCCCTTGTATCCCGGCTGTCAGCGCTAGCCTTTCTGACAGAATCTAGGCGCCGGAACAGAGCTGAGTTGCACCAATTTCAAATTACCCTCTGGCACGTGGAAAAGTCAAGATGTACCGGAGCGACGCGTCCATGTGGGCAGATGACGACTCCTCTCACGTGAGAGCATAGAATAATTACCCGCCATTTTAAGGCCGTGCCGTTAGCCAGTGTGGTTACAGAGATTATGATTAATGCCCGGGCTGCTGTTTCAATTGCATGCAGCCGGTTTAGATTAATTTATTAATTTGACCGACGCTTTTGTTTTCCTAAGCCGTAATATAATCAAATGCTATTCACGGCCACAAATCATATTAGCCTGCATAAAAAATTCTCTACTCATACTTACCAGTCTTCTTTACTATTTATCCATGCGTTGCTACCCATCATATTGAAATTGCTATTTTATTTTTGCTAATTAGTCTTGATCAGTTTCCGGTCCAATGTTTCGGTAGGTGCACCAATGATAAATTCACGATGTGCAAGATGGAACAGCAGCCTGGCCATTTTTTTTCTCACGTCTCGACGTGCAAAAAATTGCTTTATGCCCCACCACCAACAAAGTAATTCCAGTATTTATTTGCAGTGTTTGAAACTTGCATTCGTCATTTTTGTAGTTGACCACGTTCTTGCCCCATCAGCCAAACATGATTATATAACAATATATTTCTGGGCTGCCTTCAATTATGTTAGCAAAATCAGAAAATGGAACTGGTGTAGCTACCTTAAGCATCTTCTCCATGTTGTAAGAAAATTCAAGGCAGATGTAACCAAGCGAAACCCCACCATTGACATTGTGGGATGCCATCTCTTCTTGCAGGTATGACAAACCGTGCAAATCAAGCCTCCTGAACCCCAAAAATTTAGATTTTTGCATGCTATTATCCCAATCTAAGCATGTAAGCTGCCATTTGTTCCAGGTGTTCGTACTGGACAGTCTCGAGCTTGAACAAATGAACAAACCATGCGCAATGTACCGAAGGATAGCACTTTCTTGAGAATGAGTCCATGAAGAAGATGATTGATAGGACTGGTAAGCCTCATCCAATTAATCGAAGGATGTTCCGACAGCTGGGTTGACAACATTGCCATCTCGTTTTGTTATGAACACCCTCATGGATAGTTCAAGGACACTTTTCCGGGTAGGGTTGAGCTCATGCTCTGCAGGAGCTTTCCTGATCCTTACTCTATTAAATGGTGGAGTAATAATTTCAGTAATTTGCAAAAATAATAATAATAATCATATAACACAAGAGATAACCATGACACTGCCTGCTCCTAAATCTTCTAAGATACATGCAGATAACATTGACACGATTACTACCTGACCCTATAACTACAATGTCCACACCTCAGGTAATTGGAAACAAATCTCTAAAGATGCATTAGCCCATGTATTCACACACGTTTTTTTACTAAGTTCGTTTACAATGCAAAACTGCAAGCTAAACAAATGTTTACTGACTAACAATCCACATGCCCACGCATAGAGAGATTCGACAGTACAAAACATAATTTCCTAATTCACTTACCCCCAACAACCACCCCCACACCCAGTTGAAAAAGTACACAGTAAACAAAATTACTGAAATTATTAGTACAAATCAGCTAGCTAGATAAGCCTAAGATTACACATCCACATATGACCAGCAAGAATTACCAGGTTGGGTACGAATACCTGCGTGTCCAACCACTTGTAGCCTCCGAACACACTTGCACGAGCCGTTCTTCATCAACAAATCTCGCACGGCAAATCCTACCGCCGCTGCATTGGTCTCCGGCACGGCAAATGTCCCCCTCGGGCCTCGGCGATGCTGATAGAAGCCTGGGATTCAAATTCAACAGGCCGCGCCGCAGCAACACCACCCAACTGCCCATGGTTAATCCTGCATACAAAATCCGACCTAGAGAATTTAGGAATCCCCGTTGACCTCAACTGGTAAACATGAAGATCTGATACTAAGTTTAGCTTGCGGGCGATAAAATTGGAGCTTTGCTAAGTGAGATTTTAAATACCTGTCTTCCGCATCGGCCTGCGCTTGCATGAACACGTCCATAGAGCAGGCGAGCTGGAGAGAGGAGCAGGACGCGCCGCGTATGGATCTGAAGGAGGAAGACAAGATGGAGAGAGGAGCAAGGGACGCGGTCTGGATCTGGGGCAGGCTCGGCCAGTGCTTTGCAAAAGGAAAAGCCCACAACCTGACATGTGGGCCGAGAGGGTCACGTGATTTCCAACTGTCCCAATGAGCTGCTCCGGTGAGCGCTGACTCTGTACTAGTACCAGCTAGCGCAGTTGGCAGCTGCAAGCGAAGGAAACATTTGTGCCAAGCACATACGCCTAGGACACCTAGTCCCTATTCCTAGGAAACGATCACGGGGGACATCGAACTGACGTTTGAGCATCTCGAGAAACTGATGGTCAGGATACAGTCCACACGAGCCGCCGTCCACCGAAAAGTCGCTTCCTGCAAACAAATGACTAAGGAGTTAGTTACGAGATGATGTACTATTATGGAACGAGTAAAGAGACTTGCCGGTAACGAGATTGAACTAGGTATGAAGATACCGACGATCGAATCTCGGGCAAGTAACATACCGACAGACAAAGGGAATTACGTATATTGTCATAAAGGTTCGACCATTAAAAGATCTTCGTGGAATATGTAGGAACCAATATGGGCATATAGGTCCCGCTATTGGTTATTGACTGGAGAAGAGTCTCGGTCATGTCTACATCATTCTCGAACCCGTAGGGTCCGCACGCTTAACATTCATTGACGATATAGTATTGTATGAGTTATGTATGTTGGTGACCGAATGTTGTTTGGAATCCCGGGTGAGATTACGGACATGACGAGGAGCTCCAGAATGGTCCGGAGGTAAAGATTGATATATGGGATAATAGTGTTTGGTATCCGGAAGGGTTGGAATTCACCGGAAGGGGTTCTGGATGTTTCCCAAAATGTTTGCGTACGGGAACACTTTATTTGGGCCAAAGGGGAAAGCCCATGAGGCTTTTGGAAATTGCAAAAGGAAGTTTTGTAGAGGCCAGGGGCCAGACGCCATGGACCCTGGCGTCTGGGTCCAGACGCCGGGAACCCTGGCGTCTGGCCCTGGAGTCCGAGAAGGACTCTTGCCTTTCGGGCAAAACCGACTTTAAGGAGGCTTTTACTCCAAGTTTCGACCCCAAGGCTCAACATACAAATAGAGGGGCAGGGCTAGCACCCAAGAGACATCAAGATTCACCAAGCCATGTGCCGGCAACCCTGTCCCCTCTAGTTTATCCTCCGTCTAGTTTCTGTAGTGCTTGGCGAAGCCATGCGGAGATTGTTCTTCATCACCAACCGTCACCACGCCGTCGTGCTGCCGGAACTCATCTACTACTTCGTCCCTCTTGCTGGATCGAGAAGGCGAGGACGTCATTGAGCTGAACGTGTGCTGAACGCGGAGGTGCCGTACGTTTAGTACTTGATCGGGACAGATCGTGAACGTGTACGACTACATCAACCGCGTTGATTAATGCTTCCTCTTAGCGATCACTCTCCCCTCTTGTAGCTATGCATCTCCATGGATAGATCATGCCTGTGCGTAGAATTTTTTTGTTTTCCATGCAACATTTCCCAACAATGGCATCCGAGCCAGGTCTATGCATAGATGATATGCACGAGTAGAACACAAAGTGTTGTGGGCGGTGATAGTCATACTACTTACCACCAACGTCTTATTTTGATTCGGCGGTATTGTAGGATGAAGCGGCCCAAACCAACCTTACATGTCCACGTATATGAGACCGGTTCCACCAGAAGACATGGAACTAGTTTTGCATAAAGGTGGCTGGCAGGTGTTTGTTTCTCCTACTTTAGTTGAATCAAATTTGACTGCAGCCGGTCCTTGAAGAAGGTTAAAACAAAAAACTTGATAAATCACCGTTGTGGTTTTTTTCGTAGGTAAGAATGGTTCTTGCTAGAATCCCGTAGCAGCCACGTAAAACTTGCAACAACAAAGTAGAGGACGCCTAACTTGTTTTTGCAGGGCGTGTTGTGATGTGATATGGTCAAGACATGATGTGATATACGTTATTGTAGGAGATGATCATGTTTTGTAATTTATCGGCAACCGGCAGGAGCCTTATGGTTGTCTCTTTATTGTATGAAATGCAAATGCCATGTAATTGCTTTACTTTATCACTATGCATTAGCGATAGTTGTAAAAGCAATAGTTGACGAGACGACCACGACGCAACGATGGAGATCAAGGTGTCGAGCCGGTGATGATGGATATCATGATGATGCTTTGGAGATGGAGATCAAAAGCATGAGATGATGATGACCATATCATGTCACATATTTTGATTGCATGTGATGTTTATCTTTTAATGCACCTTATTTTTCTTAGAACTACGGTAGCATTATTAGATGATCCCTTCACTAAATTTCAAGATATAAGTGTTCTCCCCAAGTATGCGCCGTTGCGAAAGTTTGTCGTTTCGAGACACCACGTGATGATTGGGTGTGATAGACTCTACGTTCACATACAACGGGTGTAAGAAAGTTTTGCACATGCAAGATACTTGGGTTAAACTTGACGAGCCTAACATGTACATACATGGTATCAGAACACTCAAGACCAAAAGGTCGAACATGAGTCATATAGTAATGATCAACATAGAGATGTTCACCATTGATGACTACCCCATCTCACGTGATGATCGGACATGGGTTAGTTGATTTGGATCACGTATCACTTAGATAACTCGAGGGATGTTTATTTAAGTGGGAGTTCATTAGTAATTTGATTGATTGAACATAACTTATCATGAACTTAGTATTATAGTTTTGCATATCTATGTTGTAGATCAATGGCCCGAGCTACCGTTCCCATGAATTTTAATGCGTTCCTAGAGAAAGCTAAGTTGAAAGATGATGGTAGCAACTACATAGACTAGGTATGTAACTTGAGGATTATCCTCATTGTTGCACAGAAGAATTATGTCCTTGATGCACTGCTAGGTGACAGGCCTGCTGCAGGAGTTGATGCAGATGTTATGAACGTCTGGCGAGCTCGATCTGATGACTACTCTATAGTTCAGTGTGCCATGCTTTACGACCTAGAACCGGGACTTCAAAGATGTTTTGGACGTCATGGATCATATGAGATGTTCCAAGAGTTGAAGTTAATATTTCAAGCAAATGCCCGGGTTGAGAGATATGAAGTCTCCAACAAGTTCCATAGCTGCAAGATGGAGGATAGCAATTCTGTCAGTGAACACATACTCAAAATGTCTGGGTATTATAATCACTTGACTCAGCTGGGAGTTAATCTTCCAGTTGATTGTGTTATTGACATAGTTCTTCAATCACTGCCACCAAGCTACAAAGGCTTCGTGATGAACTATAATATGCAAGGGATGAACAAAACAATTCCTGAGCTCTTCGCAATGCTTAAGGCCGCAGAGGTAGAAATCAAGAAGGAGCATCAAGTGTTGATGGTTAGCAAGACCACAAGTTTCAAGAAAAAGGGCAAAGGAAGGAAAGGGAACTTCAAAAAGAACGGCAAGCAAGTTGCCGCTCCTGGGAAGAAACCCAAAGCTGGACCTAAGCCTGAAACTCAGTGCTTCTACTGCAAAGGGAGTGGTCACTGGAAACGGAACTGCGCCAAGTATTTGTCAGATAAGAAGGATGACAAAGTGAACAAATGTATATTTGATATACATGTAATTGATGTGTTCCTTACTAATGCTCGTAGTAGCGCTTGGGTATTTGATACTGGTTCGGTTGCTCCTATTTGTAACTCGAAACAGGAGCTGCGGAATGAACGAAGATTGGCTAAGGACGAGGTGACGATGCACGTCGGGAATGGTTCCAAGGTCGATGTGATTGCCGTCGGCATGCTACCTCTACATCTACCTTCGGCATTAGTTTTAGACCTCAATAGTTGTTATTTGGTGCCCGCTTTGAGCATGAACATTATATCTGGATCTTGTTTATTGTGAGATAGTTATTCATTGAAGTCAGAGAATAATGGTTGTTCTATTTATATGAATAATATCTTTTATGGTCATGCACCCTTTAAGAGTGGTCTATTCTTGTTGAATCTCGATAGTAGTGATACACATATTCATAATATTGATGTCAAAACATGCAAAGTTGATAATGATAGTGCAATATATTGTTGGAAATATGCCCTAGAGGCAATAATAAAAGTATTATTATATTTCATTGTTCATGGTAATTGTCTTTTATTCATGCTACAACTGTATTATCCGGAAATCGTAATACACGTGTGAATACATAGACCACAATATGTCCCTAGTGAGCCTCTAGTTGACTAGCTCGTTGTGATCAACAGATAGTCATGGTTTCCTGGCTATGGACATTGGATGTCGTTGATAACGGGATCACATCATTAGGAGAATGATGTGATGGACAAGACCCAATCCTAAGCATAGCACAAAGATCGTGTAGTTCGTTTGCTAGAGCTTTGCCAATGTCAAGTATCTCTTCCTTCGACCATGAGATCGTGTAACTCCTGGATACCGTAGGAGTGCCTTGGGTGTATCAAACGTCACAACGTAACTGGGTGACTATAAAGGTGCATTACAGGTATCTTCGAAAGTGTCTGTTGGGTTTACACGGATCGAGACTGGGATTTGTCACTCCGTATGACGGAGAGGTATCTCTGGGCCCACTCGGTAATGCATCATCATAATGAGCTCAAGGTGACCAAGGTGTTGGCCACGGGATCATGCATTACGGTACGAGTAAAGTGACTTGCCGGTAACGAGACTGAACAAGGTATTGGGATACCGACGATGGAGTCTCGGGCAAGTAACGTACCGATTGACAAAGGGAATTGTATACGGGATTTGATCGAATCCTCGACATCGTGGTTCAACCGATGAAATCATCGAGGAGCATGTGGGAGCCAACATGGGTATCCAGATCCCGCTGTTGGTTATTGCCCGAGAGTCGTCTCGGTCATGTCTGCGTGTCTCCCGAACCCGTAGGGTCTACACACTTAAGGTTCGGTGACACTAGGGTTGTATGAATATGAGTATGCAGCATACCAAATGTTGTTCGGAGTCCCGGATGAGATCCCGGACATCGCGAGGAGTTTCGGAATGGTCTGGAGGTAAAGAATAATATATAGGAAGTGGTATTTCGGCCATCGGGAAAGTTTCGGGGTCACCCGGTATTGTACCGGGACCACCGGAAGGGTCCCGGGGGTCCACCGGGTGGGGCCACCCATCCCGGAGGGCCCCATGGGCTGACGTGGGAGGGGATCCAGCCCATAGTGGGCTGGTGTGCCCCCCTAGGCCCACCCCCTGCGCCTAGG